>NC_139345.1:144314133-144407301 GCF_055883805.1 Amblyomma maculatum | reverse complement strand
GCTGCCTGACTAAATATAAGTGCGTCAAGACACGTTAAATACCGCAGATGCAGCATTGCTTTTATTTTTGTGGCCGGTGTTGAAATTTGTCATGGTAAAAGGATTTGTTGACTTCTTGACCTTTTTCTATGGTCTAAGCTCCAGGACCATTTGACTTGCCATCTTTCTTTCTCAATCATTGTTTATAATGATAGGTTTGAGTCGTGTTATTACCTCACCTCACAATGGAAAATTACGCTCTGTGACGTCAGAACCACTAGACCAGTCACGAATTTCCTTTCACCACTTACAACGGCGAGGATTTTCAGATAGACAGGACCTTTAATTTAACCCTACTGCGTTAAACATATCCAGCGATGGTGGACGCAGCCTGTCAACTTAGTTATTTTCTTCTCGTCTTCTGCGCTGCAAATTAGGCCGAACTCGAACCAACTAGCCTGCAAGAACGTTCTCGCAAGAAAACAGGAACTGATAAACACAAAATGCTATTTGTTTTGAATTAAGGTAACTGACTGGACAAAGCAGAAGCGTGCGCTCTTGTGCTGAACAAATAAAATAAAAAAAAAAATACTAATAGAGAGAGAACGCAAAGGAACATATATCTTAGGTAGAAGAATAATGGTTTGAGGCGGAGATTTACGGGACTGCCTCATTTATGCTCGAAGATGCTGTCAAAATGATGTGTATTTGTAGCGGACAGCACACCGCACTATACTCATCCGTTATTTATGTGGCTGAGCCTGGGGGTCGGCATGCTGTTTAAAGTTTATTTGTAAGCCGACGTTTTTTTTTTTTTTTTCCTCAGTATGAGCTGCGTGGTAGTCTTTTCTTACTTTGCGGCATGTTGCTATTTTTCTTCACATTCTCAGATTTATGCATGTGCTGAAAGCATTAATGCTTTCTCGTTCCGTTTACTACTACTACGCATTGTCGCTGTGGTGAGAGTTATCAGTTGGCTGTGTGATTATTGCGACGTTATTGCGACGTTGTTATTGGTTTTATTGTAGATCATCGTTACTACGTGATAGCGTAAGGTTCGCGTGTCTCAGAAAACCCGGAGTTGTCATCGTTGGGGTAAGCAGGAATGACAAATTTTGAGGTATGCCATTTCCCCTCCTCTTTGCTTGACGTGACATAGCGGGACTGGCACGTGCCGGCCACCGGAAATACCCCGCAATCTGCTGCACATCGCTGTCCCGGCAGATGGCACGCGAGCAGTACAAATGTGCGCGTCATTTTATTTCGAGTTATCAGTAGGAAACCTGCGAATTGCGACTATTGTGATGCGATTAACTGTGTCACTATGTGCAAAGAAAAGTGTCCTCGTCACTGTGTGAATTAACGCCATCTCGCCATACTTTAAAAGCGGAGCGTAGGTGTTCTATTATATTTTTAACATCGTCTCTGTTCCTTCGTAATCATGTTTGACACCTCTGTACGGGACATAATATATTAAGGCGGAAGCCTTTAATGGCTCATGCTGTTGGCGTTGGTTCGTTAGTTTTTTTCTCTTTTTTTTTTATTGCCTGGCTGTGACACATTCTATTTCACCAAACCAAAATCAACAAAACTAACGTAAAACGCTATTCGTCGTCACCAGCCAGCATAGAACGGGCTTCAGCACATTCAAATTAAACTCGTGTCAATCAAATGACGTCATCACCCGAAACCGAAACGTCACCAGAAAAATAAAAATCCAGTCTCCCCCGGAAATGGAACCCCCATCCCGCGAATCCCCGGCCGAGCACTTGAAACAGCTACGACACTCCCGGCATCGTGAAACGCACATCATAATTATCCTTGTCTACAGTGAGGATGATAGTAGCGATGACAATGAAGCTGCGATTAGTGATAATGACAGCGGTGGCATTAACAATGATAATGATGGTACATTTAGTTGATAATGATAATGAGAGCAAACGTTATGCACCGTGTGAGCCAGCAACGCTCAGGTTTTCGCATTTCTGCAGTGTGGATTCCACACTGCCCTCGGAATGTTTCTACGTGCAGGGCGTCTAAAGTACATGGAACTTGCGCTGCTAAGGGGTAGGACCGTAGCCAAGAACAGAAAAAGATGGCGCACACAAACGAGCTCTGTTTCCAATGGCAGTGTTCTCCCTTTCGTCCCAGGGCTTGTAATCTGTGTGGAGCGCAACTTGCCGTATGGGGGGAGGTAAATTATTGCCGTCATCATACGAGCCTTCTTTTCGCTACAGCAGCAATTAACGGCAGGCAGAATGCGTCTAGCCTTTGACACTTTAAACAATTCAATTAAATTCAGTTTTGTTTCTGAAAGTAGCGAATAGACCTCACGGTGCTGTCCGGAATTCACTCACGAGTCATGACAGCACACACTGAATGGAAATTTCGCACACATCGAATAAACTACATTAAAAATATGTCTCGAATGCAACCAAACAGCCGGCCGCCGATTCAAGTAAGCACGCTGCACAAATATGTTCGCTAGCCCGACTACATCGACGTTAAATGTATTAAATGGGCTTGCATTAGTGGACAGAGTAAGGTACAATCAAATGGTGAAGAACAATGTGCTGATGCCTACTTTAGGTAAACTTCTAGCAAAACATCTTCGAAAACTCCACCAGTGCTGCGACAGCGCTGGTCAAGCTCTCGAAAGTAAACCTGTAATTGAGATAATGCAAAAAAGAAAAGAAAAAAAAAAACAGCATCGGGCTACATCAGTGCACAAGATCGACGCAATCAGGTCTTCCGCGATGCCTTTACGTCTTTGTGAAGATGCTGCGAACATTACTTGCCTGCGAAGATAACAGCGCCGCATCGATGAATGCAGTGAGACGTGCGCTGCGGTTGCTGGGGTCTTTTAATAGCTAACTATACTTGACAGCCCCGAGGAGAACCAGCTAGCCACACTAAGCAATTGCATGCCTCTTATGATACAGGGAATTGTGACCATGTGTCTGCTCTTGACGAAGATCTCGGAGTCGGTATGCAATCACGCTAGCTACGCTGCCTTAATTATGGCAGTCGACAGCACACATACTCGGCGAGACCGCCGCCACCGTGGAGGGGCCATGTGTCCGAAAAGAGGCCATAAGCTTGAAAGTTAGCCACGCCTTAAACGGCCTGGGGACACTCGCCCGGTGTGTCGCCCGGGGACACCGCGAATAATGATAGTGAAACTCGTGTTTCGCGGACGGGCAGCACACGCCTAAAGGCGCTAAGCAGCCATTGTTGCAAGAAGTGAGACAATAACGATGCAGCGCCGCTCTACTGACGACAGTTGATATTTCACTTAATCCAGCGCCAAACAGCAGATATTCGCGGAGGTATGAATAACGCAGGCAAAGACAGATAGCTTGCTGTTGGTAAAGCTGTATTCTGCAAGTAGCAATGAGCGCAACCTTTTATGTGAGCAAATATGGGATACATTGTTTCAGAAGGGGTCCTTACTCGGGAGAACACTTAACAATCATGATGGAAGATAGCGCGAAAGTACACGAAGGACGGAAGGAAGTAAGACACGGACAAGCGCTATCCGGGAACACTTAAGAACCACCTCATGTATCCATGCATCCCATGTATCTCTGAAAACTGAATTGGGAGCCCCCTGCCGCTGTACGTGTGTATAAATCGCTTAGCGAATTGTATTGCTTAATTCTTGTGCACCGGTGTCCGGCTGCGGTCAGGTACTCGATCGCCAGAGTCTCGCTTCCCGAGCACAAATGTGACGTAAGCAGCACAGCAGCCGTGTGGCGGTGCAGTGCTGCCAGGCAGGGCTAGCCGATTAGCGTGTGGTCTGCATTCCAGCCGCCATCGCCGTGCCTTATCGCCCGCTTTGCCTTTTTTTTTTTTTTTCATTCTTTTATCTTCGGGGACCGTCGTGGCATACAGCGTGGCCCCCGCGGTGCGCGCGCGCGTGCTCTGCAGCGATCGGCCCCCGGAACTCACGTCTCGCGATTGTTTAGCCGGGGAGAAGAGTCGAAACTTTTTTATGCGGCAGCTGCGTTCACCGGCCGAGCGGGCTAATTAGTCGGAGTGTATCTGTTCTTATCTCGGTCACGTAGGCATGCTGCCGCTGCCGTACGGCGCGCTTACCGTGCACCCCCTCTTTTGCCTCACTCCCGCGTACGCGTAGAGCACTCACTACCCGCAGCCGTCGCTGCCGGACCTGGCTTCGTCCAGTCCACCACTCCCACCCCTTTCTCGTTCCTTGCCGCGCTCGTGTACTTCGCTGTTCGATCGGTGCCTCGAAATTTCCCTTTGTTTGAGTGCTCCCTGTCGCGCTCTCTGGGAACCGTTTTCTCTTTTTTCCGGAACCAACCTCGTTGAGAGCTGGAAGCACGGATTAGACATCGGCATCGTGCGGAACCCAGCGAGGTTCTGTTTTGTGAGGCCTTGGATCGTTTCCTTGTTATTTTTGCTGTGTGCTTTCAGCGCTTGGCGACGTACTTACTCTTGCACCTGTCCAGCTGCGCATTGGGTAACAGCGGCAACTGTTTCGTGGTCGCTTCCTGGATCGCGGTATCGGCTTCGTACACCTGTGCTCCGGTGCGCTTAGTCTTTGTTTAATTCTGGGCTGCGTGGAGCAGGCGCGCGTCGGGGACATGCGCTAATGAAAGCTGCCGAGAAGCCTCATCCGGGGCCTACGCGCGCGCCACTGCTCTCTAAACAAAGACCTGCCAGCCAGTGTGATGACTAGCTCAGTCCAGGCATCGCTTCA
This sequence comes from Amblyomma maculatum, assembly GCF_055883805.1. Classification (NCBI taxonomy): domain Eukaryota; kingdom Metazoa; phylum Arthropoda; class Arachnida; order Ixodida; family Ixodidae; genus Amblyomma; species Amblyomma maculatum. The sequence goes on along the minus strand of NC_139345.1, from coordinate 144,402,599 downwards.
TTGAAAACAGACAACGAATCGCTTTGTTCTTCATACGTGCGCAAAGTACGGCGTGACTGTCCACTTGCACGAGTGTAGTGTCCAGTGTGTGACTGGTTACTGACACTGTCGCATGGTCCAAAGAAAAGCTTGGAGTTGTATAATAGGCGCATTTTAAATGATGCAATACGGCACAAAGAAACACGCTTTTGTGTGTGCGTGAAGAGCGGTCTGCTCGATCTTTGATCAGTTGCGTAACTAGTGGTCACCAGCCGAACGGCTTAATTGCTATGTCATCGCGATGGCTAGCTTGAACAGTAAGAAGTGGCTCGGGCACAGCGGTGCAGGAGTGAGCGCATTAAGTAGAACGAATTGGCAATGGTTACATTGTTGCCTGCTTTACTCACGACTACTGGGAAATTGCGAGACACAAAATGCAGCTTGTGTAGTGTCTACGAGTTCGCTAGACTTTACGACGAATTTGGGTTACGCGAGGATTGTGTTGCCGAGCAGATCTGAGCCATGCGTCGGTTTGGCCATGTCTAGAGTATGTCCGGTGGCAGCATCCATTTTAAGCCTATTATATATATATATATTGTCACGTACAAGGTGATTGAGGATATAAAGAATAGCAAAGGGGTTAGCTCCGATACAACAGCGGTGAGCAGCACAGACGCAAAACCCGCAAGCGACACTTCGTCGTTCTTCACTCAGTCATGCGCCACCTGGCAACGCTAGGTGGCATTACTCCTCCTCCCGAAAAAAAAAAAAGTGAACACGGGCGGTGAGAACGGTGTGCAAAGTAAGAGAGTCGTCACAGGAGGTGGCCGTGCGTTATCGTTGGTAGTACGGCTTCAGCCGCACAATGTGCACAATGTCCGAGCTGGGCTTTCGATGTTTTGAAAGTGCGGCGCCGTCTGGAATAACTTCATAACTGATATCACTCACACGACGCAACACTTTGTACGGCCCGAAGTAGCGGGAAGGGAGTTTCTCTGACAAGCCTGGACGGCGAACTGGTGTCCACACCCAGACTTGATCCCCAGGTTTGTAGTGAACCTGGCGGTGCCGGAGGTTGTAGCGGTCCGCGTCAGAGGTCTGCTGCCGCCCGATGTGCATACGGACAAGCTGGCGGGCTTCCTCAGCGCGGATGGCGTACTGCTGGGCATCTGGCGGAAGTTGGTCATCATCTGGGCATGGGAGCATGGAATCGAGCATGCTCTGAACTTCACGCCCGTACACAAGTCGAAATGGTGTGAAGCGCGTTGTTTCCTGTTGGGCTGTATTATACGCAAATGTGACGTACGGCAGCACCTCGTCCCAGGTCTTGTGCTGCACATCGACGTACATTGATAACATGTCCGCAATCGTCTTATTTAACCTTTCGGTAAGACCATTGCTCTGCGGATGGTACTCTGTGGTCTTGCGATGCGTCGTGTAACTCAACTCAAATATGTGGTCGATGAGCTGCGAAGTGAAAGCTGTCCCTCTGTCGGTAATGACATACGAAGGGGCGCCATGCCGCAAGACTATGTTATGCATGAAAAACTCGGCTACTTCGGAAGGTGTGGCATGAGGGATTGCCTTTGTCTCAGCGTATCGGGTCAGGTAGTCAGTAGCGACTACTATCCATTTGTTTCCCGCCTGCGACAAAGGGAAAGGACCAAGGAGGTTCATGCCGATTTGGTCGAACGGAATACGTGGTGCTCTAACGGGCTTGAGAAATCCGGCAGGCTTCAGGGGCGGTGTTTTACGGCGCTGGCATTCGCGACAGCTTCTTAAATAGCGTTTCACAGTTGCGGAGAGTCCTGGCCAGTAATACATGTTGCGGACTCGAGCAAGCGTCCGTGAGTAACCCAAATGACCAGACGTCGGTTCGTCGTGGCAAGCAAGTAGAATATCCACACGGAGCTCGCATGGTACTACCAGGAGGAAAGCTCTTTCTTGGCCTTGGGAGTTTCTTTTATACAAGACGCCTTGCTGCATACAGAATGAACCAATGTGCCGAGATAGGCGTCGAGGGAGCGTCGTATCACGCCCTTCCAGATAATCGATGAATGGAAGGATGTCTGGATCAGCTCTTTGTCGATCCCTGAGCTCAGATGCACTGAGAGCTCCTAGAAAGCCGTTGTCGCCATCGGTTGCAGCATCGTCAGTGTCAACGGGGGCTCGTGACAGCGCGTCAGCGTCTTCGTGTTTGCGGCCTGACTTATAAACAATAGTTATGTCAAATTCCTGAAGTCGTAAACTCCAGCGTGCAAGTCGTCCCGATGGATCTCGCAGATTTGCCAACCAGCATAAACAATGATGGTCCGTGACGACTTTAAATGGTCGGCCGTAAAGATAGGGGCGAAACTTCACAGTGGCCCACACGACCGCCAGGCATTCCTTTTCCGAGGTGGAGTAGTTGGTTTCGGCGCGAGAGAGCGTGCGGCTAGCATAGGCTATTACTCGCTCAATCCCGTCTTGATGCTGAACAAGGACCGCGCCAAGACCGATACTACTGGCGTCAGTGTGCACCTCTGTGTCAGCCGCTTCATCGAAGTGCGCCAGAACAGGGGATGTTTGAAGGCGCTCGCGAAGCAAAGAAAAGGCCGTCTGCTGCTCAGAGTTCCACACAAAGGCGGTGTCCTTCCTTGTGAGGCGCGTTAGAGGTTCCGCTATTTGAGAGAAGTCCGCAATGAACCGCCGATAATATGCGCACAGGCCGAGAAAGCGCTGAACAGCCCTCTTGTTAGCTGGAACGGGAAACCGTGCGACGGCAGCAGTCTTTTCGGGATCCGGGCGCACCCCATCGGCGCTCACAACATGGCCAAGGAACCTGAGTTGTGTATACCCGAAGTGGCATTTCTCGGGCTTCAGCGTGAGATCAGCAGAACGGAGCGCTTCCAGTACAGCTCGAAGGCGTTCGAGGTGTTGGTCAAATGTTTCGGAAAAAACAACTACGTCGTCCAAGTACACAAGACAGATCTGCCACTTGAGGCCAGTGAGGACGGTGTCCATCATCCTTTGGAATGTAGCTGGGGCAGAGCACAATCCAAATGGGAGTACTTTGAATTCATATAGGCCATCTGGAGTTACAAATGCGGTTTTTTCTCGGTCTCTTTCGTCTACTTCGATTTGCCAATAGCCGCTTTTCAAATCAATAGATGAAAAATACTTCGCACGTCGCAATCTGTCCAGTGAGTCATCGATGCGCGGCAACGGGTATACATCTTTCTTTGTCACATTATTCAATTTCCGATAGTCGACGCAAAATCGAAGAGTGCCGTCTTTCTTCTTGACCAGGACTACTGGTGAGGACCACGGGCTTTGTGAAGGCTGCACAACACCATCATCCAGCATCTCCTGAACCTGCGTCTGGATCACTTCTCGTTCTTTGGCAGACACACGATAAGGCTGCTGTCGTATAGGGCGAGCGTCTTCGTAAGTAATGATGCGATTTTGCGTGATGGGCGTTTGACGAACCTTCGAGGAAGAAGCAAAACAGTGCTTGAAGTCCAGCAACAGTAGCTCTAAGGCCCGCCGTTTCTCCTTCGACAAAAGGCAGTTAATGTCGATGTTGTCAAGAGATGGCTCATCAGTTTCGACTGCTGTGGATGCAAAACAGACCGGATCGTGCGTAACAGGGTCAGCGAAAGCGATAGCAGTTCCCGGAAACAAGTGCCGGTGCTCATTAGAAAAATTTGTGACAAGGAGTGCAGCCCGGCCATTGTGAAGCGACAATAAACTTCGAGCAGCGCAGATGCCTTGAGCAAGCAGGAGTGAATGGTTCGCTTCCGCTACAGCATCGCCGGCACGGAAATCGTCACAGGTGACTTCCACAAGAACACTGCTTCGCGGCGGCAGCGAGACGCTCTCGGCGGAAACGCGAAGTGCGGCACTGCAAGGACTGTTACTATCTCGTTCGGCAGATTGTCCCATCGAAAATGTGATACGTCTATTTCGCAGGTCGATAACTGCTCCGTATTCTCGCAGAAAGTCAATGCCGAGAATAAGGTCACGGGAACAGTCACTCAAAACGACGCAACTAACGATGAACGTATATCTGTTAATCTGAATGCGAGCCGTGCACATCCCCTTTGGGGTAACTATATGACCGCCGGCGGTTCGAAGGTACACACCTGGCCAAGCAGTGAGCACCTTCTTCAAAACAGTCGCCATGCGACCACTCAAAATCGAATAATCCGCACCGGTGTCCACTAATGCATTGACTGGAGTGCGACCGTCTAAAATAACAGGAATGTCCAGAGAAACGATTTTGGCTTCCCTAGGGGACGGTACCAGCAGCTCGCGGTCGGATCGAAGCGGCGACGACGGGAGGTCTTCAACGCAGCGACTACCAGCGGCCTCGCCCCCGAAGGTCGCTGTTTTCAGTTTTCCCGACCAGGGCTAGACGAGCGGCCTTGCCCCTCTCGCGAGGAGCCTTGGGTGGACGTCGATGAGCGCCTTGGTGAAGGGGAGCGGGACTGACGCTGCGAACGAGATGAACGCTGTTCCGCCAGGTACTCTTCAATAACGCGGGGTCGTTGACCAAACCGGGGAGGAGGCGAGTCGATGCGGATGCCTTGAAGACCGAGGCGTCGATAAGGACAATCCCGGTAGAGATGGCCTGATTCACCGCAGTGGAAGCAGAGTGGACGGCGGTCAGGCGTGCGCCAAATGTCGGCTTTGCGTCGGGGCAGTGGACGCTCGTTGAAGTACTGCACTGGTTGCACCGAGGGCAGCGGAACTGTAGGCGGCGCGGGAATGGGTGGCGGTGAAGGAGGAGCCTGACTCTGCAGAACTTCCGCATATGTGGGACGGTTTTCGGTCCCCGACAGCAATGGCGGGCTCGTAACTAGAGGCGAAAGAGGGCTCTTGAGCGCCTGTCGTACCTCCTCTTGCACTATAGCAGAAACGGAAGCTGGCAATTGCTGCAGGGGGTTCCAGAATTTTCTCAGTTCTTCGCGCACGACACTGCGAATTAGTTCGCGCAAAGCATCAGGATGCCGCTCGGAAGATGCAAATGACTCCGCAGTTGTGCCAGTATGGAGAGGTCGGTTATAAGCCGCGGCACGTTGTTGGAGCACCCTTTCCATTGTGGCGGCCTCCGCAAGAAATTCATTTACAGTCGACGGTGGGTTGCGCACAAGTCCTGCGAACAGTTGCTCTTTCAAACCATGCATTAAGTGCCTGACCTTTTTGTCCTCGGACATGGCGGGATCGGCTCGCCTGAAGAGGCGCGTCATGTCCTCGACGTATGCTTGGACACTCTCATTCGGCATCTGGATGCGGGAGTGAATGGCACGTTCTGCATGTTCGCGACGATCCGCGCTAGTGTAGGCCTCGAGCAGTTGACGACGGAATTCCTGCCACGATGTTAACATTTGCTCTCGGTTCTCGAACCAGATCCGGGCGCCATCCTCAAGGTTGAAGTAGACGTTCCTTAGTTTGGCAGTATCGTCCCACTGGTTCAAAGCAGCGACACGCTCAAACTGAAGGAACCAGTCCTCCACATCCTCAAAGAGGTCACCATGAAAAGGCTTCGGTACTCGAGGAGCCTGCAAGGTGTAGTTACAGGCCGGTGCGACGCCCGTTACCTGCTGAGCAGAAGCACTAGATGTCATGGCGGCGGGTGATGGCTGAAACTCCGGAGACAGTCCCTGGAGCCGTCGACTGCAGCGATGCACGGGGGTGTCCAATGGCACAGGGCTGGCGCGACGTCTTTCAGATGGAGACTCTTGCATAGGTGATCTTACCCCGCACCTCCACCAGAATGTCACGTACAAGGTGATTGAGGATATAAAGAATAGCAAAGGGGTTAGCTCCGATACAACAGCGGTGAGCAGCACAGACGCAAAACCCGCAAGCGACACTTCGTCGTTCTTCACTCAGTCATGCGCCACCTGGCAACGCTAGGTGGCAATATATATATATATATATATATATATATATATATATATATATATATATATATATATATATATATATATATATATATATATATATATATATATATATATATATATAATATTTCTCTTTTTCATTCAACACACACACAGGTAATGAAGTGCACCGAGTAGGTTCCTTCGGTCGTCGCTTGGAATTTATGACCAGCAACCAGAAATTCTGGACAAGCGCGCATTTTTTTGACGGGAAGTTTCTTATGAACGAAAGTTTTCCATACATCACAAGACTGCGCAATAACAATTATAGTATATCTTCAGATACTTCCCCTATGTTCCTGCTATTCTCAAAAACGCATCCCATTAGTTTCCCGCGGCAGTGCCGTTCTGAGCGCCGGACAAACTTACAAGGCAAAATACCCAGCGGAGGGTTTCACAGGGTTTCTTATCAATCTATACATAACGTAACTGAGTATACCACGATGGCCTCGTAATAAAAAACGGTGTACAAGAAGCCTGGACTCGGTGTCAGCACACGAGCGTTTCTTGGCATTTCACCTGCATCAAAATATTATCGATTAGTACCGTCCTTTCGCCGCCCAAATCGCCCACGCTCAAATTCAGCGCGTACCTTGCGGTCATCAACGCGTCGCTACAAACTGGCGCTATTGAAACTTATCCACGGATTGGAACGGGCTAGGTTGTCAAAAGGAAGGACAAACGCACGCAGCGAAGCACTTTTCCTTGGAACTGTCATTTTTAACCGAGCTAGCGCTTTCCAACCCTTGGCGTGAAGTACCAACTACCCTTAGCCGCACTTAATCCACCAGGTCCCTTTAAGGAGAGCGCTTAACTTTACGGGGAAGATGGATGCACGCCGCGATGTGAGGTCTTTATGACTGTAAGCTGGACTGATCGAGCCTCCCATTAGGCGTATATTCAGCGGCTGAGAGTCAGCCCCGCAGTCATAGTGCCTATAAACATCCACTTTGCACGATGCATTTCTATAATGTCGCAGCCCAAATGATGAAGGCGCCTTGAAAAAAAAAAAAAATTGTTCGCTAGGGAGTACGCAAAGTAGACAATGGCGAGTGCGTTGTTCGACGCATCTCGGATAAAGCGCGTTCGAGCAGTTCGAGGATAAAGCGCGTTCGCCAGAGCGAAGGCGTAATGGCAGCCGTAAGGGAACAGCCATCTTCGCGCACGCACCTTCGCCGCTACCTCCGTGTTTTTACTTTCTTTCACTTCTCTTCATTTTTTCCCCCGCTCTCGCTTTCCCTTTCGGTCACCTGCCGGCCTCGCGCGAATCGCGCGAGCGCTCTTCTATTCGCGTGGCGCGAAGCGATTGAAAAGCTGCCGCTAAGATTACATTCTGCGCTGCAGTCTCCTGCTCCTATGGGCGAGGTATGAAGCGGCAGATTGTGTTCGCCGTGCTGCTTACCACTTTTCCTTTCCCACCTGCCCGTACTCCCCGTTTCCCTCCACTGGTTCCTTTGCTCTCTATCCCTTATTCCGATACTTGTACATAGGGTACGTGCTATACTTTTGCCGCCACGGGAGCGCGCTGGAAAACGCATTAGAGGACGAATTTCAAAAGCGGTTTCGTTTGCCTCGCTCTGAATCGACTTTCTTTCCTCACTCCATCCGCTGTTTGCACTTATTGCGAAGCTTCTCTTGCTTGGAGTTCCCTTTTCTTCCGTATTATTCTGGTCCCGTTGCCTTTACATCTTCCCTTTTATCCTTCGTGTGGCGGAGAGAAATAGAAAATAATGTCCCGCGTTTCTGTTGTGGCTCTCTTATCGACGAGAGCAGAAAGAACGTCATTCAGCTCTCTCTTCCGTCTCTTACCTGGTATCTTCCTCTCATCCTTCCCTCTTGCTCCCTCTCTTCCTCCAGCCCCCCTCCGAGCCGTGCCTTCCATATCTGTCCTTCTGTGTTACCTTCGCGCACCGACGATGTATGTCTGTGCTCCGCAACTGAGCTGTTCCTTTATTTTTATTTTTTTCGTTTTTCGCCAGGACGAAGCTGCCTCTTGCTGCACGTAGTCTCCGCGTAGCTAGCGAACTCTCAAGTAGGGAAGGGGCGGTGGTTGCCCGCTTTTATTTGGATTCTCTCGGGGACCAGGTTGACTGCCTGGCGCGAGCGGTGGTGGTTCGCGAGTAAGCGAGCGTCCTCTCTCTCTCTCTCTCCGCCGCTACTGAAATGGCATATAACGGGCCTCATGTTCCGTGCGAGTTGCGCTGAAAAGTGTAACTCGCAGGCCCTCCGTCGCAGCCATTGCGCCGTGTCTGAGACGGCGAGGGGAGAGAAGAAGAGAGAGAGAGAAAAAAAGAAAACTCTTGTTTCGCGGCGCTTCACAGTTTCCCAGTATCTTCCTTTTCCTCTAGCTATTTCGCAATATTTCTCTATCTATTCCTCTTTCGGCACTCTGTCGTTCTCGTACTTTTTTTGTTTGTTTTATTGGCTATTATTTCTGTGGAGGCCCGCTTTTCGAGTTCTTGCGACGCCAGTTTAGCCTCCACCGACCAGGCGTTGCTTGCGGCTTACCGCGCAGTTGCTCGTGGTCCCTACCTTCGGTTTCCCTTTTTCGGGTTTTGCAGCAGAGTGCTTTCTTTTCGCGCGGCGAGACTACCATCTTCTTCATGCGGATCGTCTTCCTCTCCATCTTCGGCCGCACCGCCTTTGTCTGCTGCCGCAGCTCCTGCCTCCGTTGCTGCGCTTGCTGCTGCGTTGGCCGCTGCGGAGGAGAATCCTATCTTGCGCCTGAAAACTTTTTTTTTTTTTTTTTACCGGCGACGTTACCGGCGTAGTCACACGCAAAGAGGATGTGGAATTCCATTAGGCACTCGTCGACGTGTATGCGCTTTTTCCGGACGATCTATACTCGTCGGCGTGAGCGGCCTATACACATTACCCACGGCCGTCCTCTGGCTAAAAGAGTGGGACAGAGTATTTGGCACGGTGCGTTTAAAAAGGGCCTCTCTACTTGTTTTTTTAGTATTTGCTGCTCTCCTTTCCGACCTGTTGTTCATCTCGGTTCTGTGTTCAGCGCAGGTGGGCTTTTTACGTCCTTTTTATTTTGCCTTCCGTTACTTAATGTATCGAGGTATTTGAACAGAAAACGACTTGTAGCCTGCGCAAAGCAGTAAGCAAAACTTTGCAGCTGCGACTTTGAACTATATACGTACGCTATCTGTTAGTATTTTACGTTCGCGGAAAATTCTGACTCAGCACTTGGTAGCTTGGATTGCCAACAACGTTCGACGTTTGCCTAGAGAGATGAATTCAGTTTCGTCAAATATTGGCTGCAACGACAAGAAGTTTGTGCGCTAGATGGGGAAACTGTGTTGCTTGGGGTTGGACCTCTGAATGCAAGCATACTTCTTTTTTTCTTCTCATTATTGACCGACGTGAACGCGCTCTGATGCCTTAGCTATATAGGAAGGTATTCATAAATCACTCGGCACTTCGCTGAAGCCGCGCCTTTTTGCAGCGGTATTACGGTAGGATACGGCCATTGACGTCTGGATATCGCTTATTGTTTCGTTTCCTTATATTATTGAATGAAAACACACGCGTTTTAATACAGAAACTAGCTGTTCCAGCTTTGCAGGGGATATGCATGGCCACTATTGCGGGGTTTGAATCGTGACGAATAGAGATACGCGTATTTCGTAATTTATCGCAAGCATAAAATCAGTTATAACATATGTTAATATTTCTTTTACTGCTAGTTTGTTGCCTGAACCTAAATGTTATTCGCAAGTGTGCGGAAGCTCATAACTCAGTGCATATTTCGCAAGGCATACTGCGTAGAAAGATATTCAGAAAATGACACACACACACACACACACACACACACACACACACACACACACACACACACACACACACACACACACACACACACACACACACACGCACACGCACACGCACACGCACGCACGCACGCACACACACACACACACACACACACACACGCACGCACGCGCACACACACACACACACACACACGCACACACCTACATACATACATACATACATACATACATACATACATACATACATACATACATACATACATACATACATACATACATGCATACATGCATACATACATACATACGTACATACATGCATCACTTTCTGAATATCTTTCTACATAGTATGCCCTGTGAATCCACTGTACACAAAGGAACTCGAGCCGTTAGGGACTTTCAAATTTCTTAATTGGAAACTTTTACAATCATTGCATTGGTATGAGTGCACGTCTTTCAAATCTCGGGATTTAATCCCACGTTATATAACCGCACCCATTCGCAGCTTCTGTCTTCTAAAGTTCGTTGCACTGTCCTTACCTTTACCCTTACTTAACTATGAAAAGTTTACGTCGTTTGTACGCTGCTTATAACCACCTTCTTTGACTTCAAAGTGGGTGCCGCAATGACAATAAAGGAGGGGCTTTCCAAAGAATGCTTTGCCCGGAGATTAGAAAGCCTGAAAATGAGGAGGCTGGCCAACTGCGCTTACAGGAAACTGGGACGCAGTGTGGCCGTTTTCGGTTGACATATCGTCGGCACCCTTCGTGGTTATCAGCATGGCCAGTGACATGACTCCTGCTGTCGTGTCGAGGGCCGTGCAAACTATAGCGCGCCTTCGTCATATATGCAGATAGCTCTGACATCTCGTGGGCTCTTTGCCATCCTTCACCCTGCTCTTACCGCACTTTCTGGTTGCCCCACGAGCGCAATGCGATGTTCCCGCGGCGGAAAGAAAAAAAAAAAAAGGAAAGCAGCACATCTTAGTCAGACTTGAAGCGTTCCCTCCGGACCTCCGACGCGGTGGCGGCGCCTTGCGCGGTGTGTCCGGAATGTTCGGCTTCCGGGGCCAAGTGCCGCGCAAACTTCCTCCCCGGAAGGAAGCGAGGGAACCGCGTCCCGTCCGTGTTCCTTACGTCCCCCCTTTCTTTCCCTAGCAGCCGCTAGGGCTCAACCTTTCCCCTCCCTTCTGCTACAGCGCAGCTCCCCGATTTCTCGGTGCATAGTATGACGCTTTGAGGGCCGTGTCGAGGGCGCGAGCCCTACCCGCTCGACGCTCAAAGGTGCGCTGCCTGGCGTGCTAGGTGCCGCGCTATCTCACGCTAATACGCTGATAGCGCCGGAGTGAATGTTTAATTAGCGCTTTACAGTTAGGCATTGCGTCTTCCGTTACGACACTCAGCGGTGCGCGGACTCGACGCAGCCAAGGCCACTTAGGCCCATGCCGTCGCATCGCTCTCGCTCGTAGCGAGCTTGGAAAAAGCGGCCGTTCTTCCTCCTGGCCAACGTCTCGGTTCTTGCGGTGCTGTTCTCAGGAAGAGGAAAGACGAGCGGCTCTCCGCCAGGGCTTTGTTGATGAATGGCTTCCTCACGGATTTGCTTCAAGTTCGGGCCCGGATGTGTCGTCACGTTCCTGGTTCTTCCGTCGTCTCGGCGCACAGTTGCCTCGTAGAGTGACGCGTGTTACGACCAAGCATCCGCAATTGCGCGCTCTATTGTTCGCCTGTGGGCATGGATAAGTTTTGTGAATATGTGGTGATGGTCCAATGGCTCTAAGTGAGCCTGTTTCCAGGAATCCTGTTTTGTAAGCATGTTTTGCTTTGTGGACAACCTGCAAATGCCAAATTGACCTTGTCAAGAGAACGTCTGGAAAAACACAAAGAAACGTCCCCCTGAGGGAAATAGCAGGAAGTGCTTTCTTTCTTTTGTTCACCCTTCCAGTCGAGAAGGGCTATCGTCCAGTGAGGAATGTCTACTTTTCAAAGGAGACGACAGAGTGACATGTCCGCTGACGTGCAGGACAAGAAAGGAGCATGACTCATACGGCCATTAAGTGATTTCCCGGGAATGCAGGAAAGATTTGCAATTGTCGAAAAGGGACCATGTTGGGAGCCCTATGCGGCGCCACGTGCACTCGGGTTTCTGAGAAGTAAAACCCCTTGTCAGAACCAGCCTGTGGTTTCTTTGCTGAAGAATAGAAATGTACCTCCTCTCCTCGCCGTTCCCAAGCTTTTCCCGCCAACAAGTGATCACGCCCAACGAATGAATGCCGGACCAGTCAGTGCTTCAGACCATCAGTGCAGTGATGTGTTCGATTGGATGCCGATACCTGAGGGGCGTGCCCTGGATTTGGTTGGTCAGCATCTTCAGAGAGGGGCTGGACATAGGGGGTTTTTAAGGACGCTGCAGAGCACGAAATGTCGCTCTGAGCCCTGGGTAAACGGCTCATCCAGTCGCTTCTCGCTATGAACTCTTAACGCTTGCCATTTTGCTGATGTACCCTTCTTTTTCGTGTAAATATTGTAAATAAGTTTTCTCAAAGTGCCATTAAACCTGCTTGTACATATTTCACCAACTTCGAAGATTCAATCCTACTTCAACCCCGAGTCTCTGCACGCTACCAAGTGAAGGCCGGGTCGACATAGCCCCAGCGTCACGACAACTGGTGATCAGCGGTGGGATCTGAATCTACAAGCACAACGACTGGTGCCCAGCGTTGGGATCTGAATCTACAAGCCACAACATCTGGTGATTGGAGGTGGATCTGAAGCTACAAGCCACAACACCTTGTGATCGGAGGTGGCATCTCAAGCAACAAGCAGGAGCAACAATCGGCCAAGAGGGCAGCTCGGAACATCGATCGCATGTGTGGGTGAGTGCTTGGCTTTTCTTCTGATGTGGACCAGGTTCTAGAACAGGGTTAGATTTTAGAACTGGTAAAGAGAGTGTGGAAACGCCTTTAGGTTGGTAGTTTGCACAGTTGTTTTGGAAGTAGCCGACACTCGGAGCGATCATGGACCTACAAAAGCTGCAGAAACCGGACCTGTTGCTATTGTGTGAGGAATTGGGAATTGATACAAGTGGTTTGGCACGAAAACCTTTGATTATAAAGGCAATCACAGATTTGGGAGCCGATGATGAGGAGCTCAGTGAAGCATGGAACCTCATCGCCCAAAAAAAGGAGGAACAGCTCAGACAGCAGAAAGAGCGGGAAAAAGAGGAAAAGAGGCGTGAGCGTGAACTTGAGAGGGAAAAAGAGGAAAGGGAGCGCGAACGTCAGAGGGAAAAAGAGGAAAGGGAGCGCGAACGTCAGAGGGAAAAAGAGGAAAGGGAGCGTGAACTTGAGAGGGAAAAAGAGGAAAGGGAGCACGAACGTGAGAAGCTTGAGAGAGAAGCAAAAAAGCGGGAGCTAGAAATTGAGCTCCGGAAATTAGAAGTAGAGTTGAGCAAGAGGTCGGGCAATTGTCCCCAGCTAGCGGTACCTCTTCTCAACAAGGAGGCAGATTTCAAGATGTCAAAGTACATGCAGCCATATGTGATATCAGGGGATATCGGTCTGTATCTGGGTAACTTTGAGCGAACTTGCGAAGAACTGTCCTTCCAGCGAGACACGTGGTCTCAGAGATTATTGACGGTTCTGCCCTGCGAGGCAGCGGAGGTTGTCGCGCGGCTAAACAAGGAGGACGCGGACAACTACGAGAAGGTCAAAGCTTGCCTTCTGATTTTCGGAGACAGAGATGTGCAGGCCTTAACACGTTCAAAGGCGCGAGAACTAGCTACACTGCTCATTTCAGAAAAATCAACAGCGGAGGAAACGGCAGTTAAAACAGTGGTAAATGCGGAAAATAGCGGGTCAGAAAACTTTGAGAGCGAGGCATCTCAGATAAGTCAACTAGAAAGTGAGCTTGATAAGACACGGAATGAGGACGTTCTAGAGAGTAACCTCTTGCCGCCGGTGTCTAGTAATCTCACGAGACTTCTAAGTGGAACCCGAGAGGACTTAGCTAAGGAGCAAGCCAATGATCCCAAGAATAAGCTCGAAGTACAGTGGGAAGGACCTGCTAAAGTCGTTGCAGAGCTTTCTGACACTAACTACGCAGTGAAAATCCCCGATAGGCGTAAAGCAGTGCGCATTTATCATTGCAATCTTATGAAGCCTTATGAGCAGAGGGAAGCCGTGGTAAATCTAACGTTAAACCTTCCCGAGGAGATGGGGGACAACTTGATTTGCCTCAGCGGAAAAGGAAGCAACGCTCAGGAGCTTCTCAAAAAGACGGAGCAGAGAGGAGAACTAAAGAAATCCCAGCTGTCCGATCTGGGCGAGATAATAACAGAGTTTGAGGCCTGCTTCGTGGACAGGCCAGGCAGAACTGATTTGACTGAGCACGATATTGAGCTGACTTCAGACGTGCCAGTGCGATCAAGGTGCTACCGATTTTCTCCAAGGCAAAGAGAAATTCTGGATAGGGAAGTAACTCGCATGCTGGAATTGGGAGTAATAAAACCTTCGGAAAGCGATTATGCTTCGCCTATGATCTTAGTAGAAGCTCCAGGTAAAGACCCTAGGCCTGTGGTAGACTACCGAAAGCTAAATTCTCTCACCAGGGATCAAGTGTATCCCATTCCGAATATTGAGGAGAGAGTAGAACAGGTCAGTAGAGCGGCATATGTGACTACGCTGGACCTTACTCGAGGATATTGGCAAGTACCGCTCACTGAACGCGCCAGCAGATACGCGGCTTTCGTCACTCCGACGGGCAGCTACCAGCCAACAATGATGAGTTTCGGGCTCAAAAATGCTCCATTTTGTTTTTCCCGACTCATGGATAGGGTTTTAAAGGGGTGTGAAACATTCGCGGTGCCTTATTTAGATGACATTGCGGTTTTTTCCGACTCATGGGCGGACCATATGGTACATCTAAGAGCTGTACTGAGCCTTTTGCGTCAAGCTGGACTAACCGTAAAGGCCGAGAAATGTTGCCTGGCAAGGGCGACCGTGGACTACTTGGGTCACAATGTAGGTCAAGGTTTCAGGAAACCGAGCGAGATTAAGATTTCTGCGGTAGCAGACTATCCGCGGCCGAGCACGAAGACGGAAATTCGAGCATTCCTAGGTCTGACTGGGTACTACAATCACTACATCCCTAACTATTCAGCTTTGGCTAGCCCTCTGACCGACGCTCTCCGCAAGACAGAACCGACAAATGTAGTCTGGGACGAACAAAAGGAAGCCTCCTTCGTAAACCTGAAGGCTGTGCTGATTAGCCGTCCGGTATTGCGAGCTCCAGACTATGACCGAGAATTCACGGTCCAGTGTGATGCCAGTGATCGAGGGCTAGGTGCTGTTCTCTGCCAGAGAGATGACGACGGTAATGAGCACCCCGTGCTCTACTTGAGCAGAAAACTGAGTTCTAGAGAGAGGGCTTATTGCGCGTCAGAGAAAGAGTGCGCTTGCATTGTATGGGCCATTCAAAAATTGCAGTGCTATCTTGGAGGGGCCAAATTCACCGTAGAGACGGACCATTGTCCCCTAGCTTGGCTGCAAACTGCGACATCGAAGAACAGTCGCCTTCTTAGGTGGAGCTTGATTTTACAGCAGTACAATTTTGAAATAAGATACAAAAAGGGGAAGTTAAATGGGAATGCGGACGCGCTTAGCCGCTCTTTCTAAGCGGTCCGAGATGTTCCTCACCATGTATCCAAATTGATAATCAGGTTTTTTTTTTTCGTGCGCTTGTATATGTGTGACTATGTAAAGCAGCACGTTTGGTTTTCTAGGAATACGTGGGTCCTGAACGTCTTGAGAGTGGGCTTTTCTCGAACAACAATGGCAGTTTTCTTTTGACCTGGTCTCTTCAGACGGGAGCCGAGTGCTTGTTTAGACATGTGGTTGAGTTTCAGACAGCTCGAGCAATTTGGCCTACAACAATCAAGACAACGCGACAAGCAACAGCGAGCTTCAAGCGTTCACGTGCAGGCCATTAAGTCGTCTCTTCATGCAGCAGCTGCGGCTGCTGCCCTCCGAGTCTCTTCTGGCGGGGGAGGAGGCTGTTACGACCAAGCATCCGCAATTGCGCGCTCTATTGTTCGCCTGTGGGCATGGATAAGTTTTGTGAATATGTGGTGATGGTCCAATGGCTCTAAGTGAGCCTGTTTCCAGGAATCCTGTTTTGTAAGCATGTTTTGCTTTGTGGACAACCTGCAAATGCCAAATTGACCTTGTCAAGAGAACGTCTGGAAAAACACAAAGAAACGTCCCCCTGAGGGAAATAGCAGGAAGTGCTTTCTTTCTTTTGTTCACCCTTCCAGTCGAGAAGGGCTATCGTCCAGTGAGGAATGTCTACTTTTCAAAGGAGACGACAGAGTGACATGTCCGCTGACGTGCAGGACAAGAAAGGAGCATGACTCATACGGCCATTAAGTGATTTCCCGGGAATGCAGGAAAGATTTGCAATTGTCGAAAAGGGACCATGTTGGGAGCCCTATGCGGCGCCACGTGCACTCGGGTTTCTGAGAAGTAAAACCCCTTGTCAGAACCAGCCTGTGGTTTCTTTGCTGAAGAATAGAAATGTACCTCCTCTCCTCCGTTCCCAAGCTTTTCCCGCCAACAAGTGATCACGCCCAACGAATGAATGCCGGACCAGTCAGTGCTTCAGACCATCAGTGCAGTGATGTGTTCGATTGGATGCCGATACCTGAGGGGCGTGCCCTGGATTTGGTTGGTCAGCATCTTCAGAGAGGGGCTGGACATAGGGGGTTTTTAAGGACGCTGCAGAGCACGAAATGTCGCTCTGAGCCCTGGGTAAACGGCTCATCCAGTCGCTTCTCGCTATGAACTCTTAACGCTTGCCATTTTGCTGATGTACCCTTCTTTTTCGTGTAAATATTGTAAATAAGTTTTCTCAAAGTGCCATTAAACCTGCTTGTACATATTTCACCAACTTCGAAGATTCAATCCTACTTCAACCCCGAGTCTCTGCACGCTACCAAGTGAAGGCCGGGTCGACATAGCCCCAGCGTCACGACACGCGGCGCTTGTTTAGTGCGGAGTGTTTTCGTAGTCAGCATTATTCTCGTCTAGACGGCTGCAGTCCTGATGGTACCATACGGTGAAGACGCATCCATTGTGACGTATATAGCATTAGAAGGCGGTGTACTTTCTTATCGTAGAGCAGACGCGCATATACGTCTTTGGGGAATAGCTACATAGTTCCTGTTGGATTTCGTTAGAGAGTTTGGCACACTGGTTTGATCTCTTGATAAGAATAATATGGGTGCGGCTTCGACTTCCTTGAGCTTTTACGTCAGTTTCCCGGACTGATGTTGATGTCTGTGAGTGGAAAGTGGCTTATCTGTCACCGCTGGTTTTGTGCGGCTCATCTGAGCCAAGCAAGAGAAGCACACGCGAACGAAATGCTGTCTTTCGTGTTTTCTGTGTTTGTTTCACGGTAGAAGAGAGGAGAATCGTTGAAATCCTTGAAATATGGGGCTTGTGTTCGCTCGGCGAGCGTTCTGAATAAGGAAAGGTAAAATGAAAAGTATTCGTTTCACCTAAACGTTGATAAGCGAGCTGAAGAGTTCGCCTTCCCGCTGTTTTCTTTTTTTTTTATGTGCGAATAAAAAATCCACCTATTGCAGGTAGTTGCGAGTGGCTTAGAACGAATTACTCTGAGCGGCCCCTGTGAAAATATTACCGGTCCCCGTATTTTCCAGCTTTTTACTGCACTTTATATGCGACATTAGAAGTTCCGGGCATGCATCGCTTTAAGCGATTTCTTTGAGATAATTGCCGTTACATGTTGGACGAAACCCAGGTCCGGAAGAAGGTACAACGAGGGTAACGGCGGATATTCAAACTATTCAGAAGCTTAGACGTGCGCAGGAGAGAAAGAAAAAAGTAGAAAAAAAATGAAACCAATAATCACTCTCATAAACGTGGTTATTTGTTCGAGGTAATGCATGGTCTCTTTTTTTTTTTTTTTTTTTTTTGCTATTCTTAATCAAACTTTCATCCTAGCAACCGGTCTAGCACGCTACTAAATCAGGTGGCTCGCTTAAGGCTATTTTCTACTTCGCTTCCGCGACTTTTTGACGCCAGCCTGACTGCAGCCGTGGCGTAAACGGCGAATTAAATCGACGGCGCATCGTCGCAACGGAAATGACAAAAGCGGCGCCGATGACGGCGACCAGATCGCTGCTTCCATTACCGGCTGCCGCGCGACGGCGTTTCGGTAACGACGACTGCTTCGAAGTCGCGAATGAAACCGGGTGTCCCGTCCAGGCGTCGGCGAAGATATGAAGACGAAAGCTTCGGTGGGAAACGGAGGAACAAGCAGCGAACAGAAAGGGTGGCGAAATTGAAATAATAAGGGATATATAGCGCGCGAGAGAAAGTGGGGAAGGAAAGGCGAAACGAGCACGGAAGAAGCGAGTACAGGCGAATAAAAGGAAAAAGCGCTCTTCTTCTTTGCCGACGCGGTCGCGATTGACAGTTGAGCTCGCAATCTGCGCAGCGCTCGCCCTCGAATGTTGTGCACCTGGCGTAGAGGAAATGGGATTTCTGTCGCGCGTGCTGCCCGCGAGAATGGCAAGCGTCGAGGGCTCGTGGATCCGTAATACCTGCGGGGCTGTGCTAGTGAGAAAACGAAAAAGGTAAAATCGAAGGGTATGTAAGTACATGTTAAAGAAGGAAAGAAAAAAAAAGGAAAGGAAATGAAACGAACTTTCTGCCTAGCTCGCCCAATGAAATAAAAGAGGGGAAGGAAAAAGAATGTGCGTGCTGTATTTTACACCTCTTTACACTCTGTTCTTTTCTTGGGGAGACTTTGTGCCTAAACGAGAACGGTACAGTGAGCATGCGTTGTTGCCACGGAGCGAGCAGTAAAGTGATTTTTGTTTGTGTGCTGTTAGTCACGCCGCATCATTTGTTCTTTCAGGTGCTTTGTTCCCCACTTTCCGTTTTCCTGATAAATATATTACTTCACGGTTTCATTTGCCACTTTTCAATCAAAATAACGGGTGACACCTGAAAGGTGAAGTGATGCGGGCAGATGGACTGCCCCACCGAAATACGCGCAACAAGCATGTCAAAACCAAAGAACGTATACGCTTGCATGTCAGCAGCTCTAGCTGATTGAAGCGCTTTTGTTTTGCACTCCAAAAACACCTTCAGCCTGAATCCGAAGGAAACCACATATTCCAAGGAGAACAAGAAAATTAATTTTGGTGTTTATCAATGTCTAATCGTGGAGATAATTCATTAGAAATTAGAAGAAAAAAATCACCACATGGCGCCAGTTGGGTACGAATAAATGACCTTTTGCGTCCGAAGCTACGGCGACGGATATTGTCTTATACTTTAAGTATTTATATTGTGTTTAGCTTATTCTTGAAGGTGTTCATCAGCGCGTGCACCATCGTCCATAGCGCTGTCGGACGTGGAACGTCCTGTGACCGCGATACCGCGATTGTCACTTGGAACTTCATATCTAACAGGGAGATTGCAAGCGGTGCGATAATCCTGCGCTGCCTGTAACATCAAGGCTGCAATCCATCGTAACAAGACATATTTATATTTTCGTGGGCGCTCCTCGCTGAGCGGAAGGAAATTATGCCCCATCACATTGGACCTTTCGATTTTTACTTTACAGGGATATTGCACAGCTTTTGTGTCTGCAGCTTGCAGTCCTTCTTTACTCTGTAAATCGTCTTTCGTTTTAGGTTTTCTCTTCGTGCACAGTGATATTCCGTGCGCGCGATGATATATATTAATGCAACTTCCGCTCCTTTCGCTACGAGGCCGTCGTCATGTGCTGAGCGACTCCGATGAATAATGGAAGGGAAAGAAACAAACGCAAATTTGGGGATAGCTGGATTGCGTAAGAGGTGAAAACATCAAGTCAGAAAACTTAATGATAAATGACAGCGAATTGCTTTCTTTTCCTCATTACTTTGGTGTGCTAAGCTTAACGATCCGCCCTGGCTGTCAAATAGATACTGCCTTTCAACTAGTTTTCTTACAGGCGCATTTTTTACTGGTTTTCGCTTGGCGTTTCATCCGATTATTAGTGCATTATTACTGCCTGTGGGCGGTCGGCTTCAAAAGCTGCAAGTTATTTATTTATTTGGAAATACTGCCAATCCCAATCGGGATTATTGCAGGAAGGGCACACAAATTTGGAAATACACAACAAAAGTACAAAAATATACAGCGTTACAACGGTTTGAAACAGTAGTACAGTTAATAGCAAGTATTTGATAATAACGGATTACAAATAATATGAGAGTAACTAAAAAAATGCCTGAAAAACACAGGCAAGGATTTTCAGGCAAGTTAAGCGGGCATATATGCGTTATCGCCAGAGGCACTGGTATTGGGCTTTTGAATGTGAGCAAGTTCAGGGCGTGCAAACGTCGCGCGAGCGCAGCTGAGTGGAATAAAAATTAATCACCTTCCTGCGCTAAAAATGGTTCATGTGTCATTCCAATATGCTTGCTGCCTCAGGTGACAAATAAGTGGACCTGATGGACGCCATGTTTAATAGCCTCGAATAAATGAGGAAACTATAAATAAAATTATTTTAGCGGAAGAGGTCATTACGCCTTATATGTTTTTATCATCATCATCATCATCATCATCATCATCATCATCATCATCATCATCATCAGCCCGATGATACCCACTGCAGGGCGAAGGCCTCTCCCATATTACTCCACTTAACCCGGTTCTGTGCTAGCTGCATCCATTTGATCCCTGCGAACTTCTTAATCGCATCCGCCCACCTAACTTTCTGCCGCCCCCTGCTACGCTTTCATTCCCTTGGAATCCAGTTTGCTGCCTTAAGCGACCATCGGTTATCCTCTCTTCGCACTACATGTCCTGCCCATGTCCATTTCTTCTTCTTAATTTCTGCTAGAATGTCGGTAACTTGAGTTATTTCTCTGGCCCACTCTGCACGCTTTCTATCTCTTGATGTTACCCCTACCATTTTTCGTTCCATAGCCCTCTGGGTTGTCCTCAACTTAAGTAGAACTCTCTTGGTTAGCCTCCACGTTTCAGCCCCAGCCCCTACTTTATATAACCCTGTTTTTACAATCCTTGCAAAATTATCAATGCCGGGAAAACAAAACTTATGAGTCAACATCGTATCACTTTGTTATTCCATCATATTTGTGAGTAGAAAATTACTTTGCATTGCGCTTTGATGAGCACCGTCTCGTTAGTTGCGTTATTACCTTAAACCGGGAGGTTAATTGAGCTTGGTCTTTCCTTTGTTCTTGCAGGTAAGAACAGCGTGTCCACATACCTGCTACCCATCGGCTCAACACTCCGGGAAATCGTGATAGACGCTCCAATTCAAGTACTCTTCTTCACTGTTCCATTCCTTTTAACGAGTGGAACAAGTTTCGTTAATATCACGGATTAAACACGTGAAATTTGTCGGTGCGCTTTTAAAGCAAAAAAAAAAGAAAAAGAAAATGTGCGTTTTAAAACAAAGTATCTTCCCTTCACGAGCAAAATTTATTGTTTGAAGGATTTATTACTTTCATTTCTCTCCTACGCGCACACCGAAAGCAGGCGACGAAAAATAAGGAAAGAGGCAAAACAAGGAGGCGAGAAAAGAAGTAAGCGAGTCTTTGTCGTGGTTCTAGCACGAAAGTTCTAATCGCCGGATTATTTTGTTACCATAAGCGTATTCAATGTTTCCAATGTTCTTGAACGAGTTCATAAATCCTGAGCTCGGACAAGGTTGGCGCACAAATCGCTTTGTCCGCCTCTAACAATGTTAAAGACAAGCTCGGGCAAATCTATAAGCAGCTGATGAGTCCTTTGATCCAAGTATCCAGTGTTCTGTATAAACCCTGACGTTTTCTAGCAAGCCCACCGCCATTAAAATGCTGCTGTTTGCAGGTGTCACATATCACATAGTTTGTAAATATCGTGAGACAAGGTTAGTTCAAAGAATATTGGAAAGGCCTTTGTTCTGCAAGTATAGTTACGATAGTTTGGTTGATGCACAGGAACAGCGAGTAACAAACATATTCAAGCGTTTGACGGAAACCCGTTTAGAGACGGAAGCATATTATAAAAACGAACACTCTCCGAAATAATAAAAATAAAAAGGAAAAACGTTTATTATTTTGGCGAGTGTTCGTTTTTCTACTACGCGGAACAAGCAGGATGAAGAAAATACGACGGCAGCTGCCTTGTTCTCCGTTCGTCCTGTGTGTTTCGCGCTGTTTCTATGCAGTGGATTACCAACTCACACAAGCTTCTACTTCACGCCGCTGCTATTGATGATGACGATTGATGTCAGGCTTGTATCTTTTGCGTTTTGTACATTTACATTCACCAGTCAACTTGTGCCCTGTCGTTGAGAGTCAAGGAATAGCAGCTTATGGTCACTGAGCGGTTACAATATGTCGCCGATTACCGGAAGCCTCCGATTTCTCTTGAGCCCACGCGTCGTTGGAGGCTATCTCGAAGATTGAGCATGGAAACGAAGCGCATCGAGAGATGAGGAGGGGCAGCGCCGCAAGGACAGCGTGAAAAATGCGCGCTGCCTCTCGCGCGGACCAGGGAGCCTCTTCGAAGCGCGGCCGCAGCAGCTCTTGGCTCTTTGTACTCCGTGCCTTTTGCCGCCGTGTTGCTGCAATATTGATTCGCGGTGGCGGAAGACGGGCCCCGCGGTCGGGCGGGCGCCGGCCCAGGGGCGGCCGTTGCCTGCCTTCGTTGTGGCACCATTCAGCCGAAGCAGAGAATAAAGGTGGGCCCTCGTTCATTACGAATGGAAAAGAGCGGCTGATGGAGAGTGATGGGTCCGCAGGTCAGCGACGACCGCGTTGTTCTGTTTGCTTCTGCTGGCTCCTGTGTGAATTGGCTCCGTCATTGGCTCCGTGCAGTATTCAGGCGCAGAAGCCGCTCCAGCATAGGCACGTGTACAGATTCCCTTTCATTTGGCTTGCGTTGCCCCGATACCTTGTTTTTGCGGCGCGGTCGCCTTTGACTGTTCCGGCACTGATTATGCGGTTTGCTGGTGTGTGCGGTTTCAGGTGAAGTCATCGCTTATTCTTTGCGCCGTACACAGCCATATAGTAATCTTGTACATGCATTCGATGCACTAGTGCTGCTTGATCATGCGAGAGAGAGGCCGAGAAACAGAGGTGAGGGGAGGAGGGAGGTGTAGTGGTTTGATGGTGAGCAGCGTTGAAGAGGTCGGCCACGGGTTACTTTTTTCTCCGGCCACACTGGAAAATAGCCGAACGCTTAACGGAAAGCGGCAGAGCATGGAAGTAGGAGGGGATGGTTTCGTAATACCGTTAATTAGGTGCGCTCGCGTCTCCTGCTGTATGTTATGATATGCCCTTGTTCCCTTTTTATAAGCTCAGTGGGAGCTGACTGCTTAAGCATGCACAGTCGTCCGCTCGTTATATGAACACGGGCGCGCTCCGTGACTTGCCGGAACCTTATAAGCGAAGCGCAAAAACCACGAATGACGCATAACAGAGATCACGAGCGCCCCAGCGCATGTGCGGCAGGCCGTGTCCAGCGTGGCCGCTCGGAAGCAAAATGGCGCATGCGCACAGGCAGCTGAGGTGGTTCTTCGGGCCACTGCCGTGACTACTGTGCTCGAGCTTTGTAGCGGAAGGCTCGAAGCACCCCCTGCAGCTTGCGCTTACATCCCCGTACGATTACTGCCTCGTCAGAAAGACCGGGATAGGCTTACGGCGGTCTCTTGCTCCAAGCTTGAATCCTGAAAACATTAAGCCACATTGCGGAATAAGCATGAGCTTGTCTATGTTTAGCGCACACGAAGAGAAAACGTACCAGTCATAAGAAAAGCACCAATGAAACACTGGTTGCTGATTGCAATTACAGGTATAAACGACTTATTTATAGTTGTCTTAATAGATGTCATAATGATCTTTGAATTTCTCTCTAATGACTTTGTTCTCTGTACTGCTTATACCGTTGTCCTGTAATTCTGAAGGTTCCTTCTAGGTCTAGCGAAGCCATGTAAAACAAGGAGCTGTCGAAAACACAAGGGGAGCAATACAACTGCGCTGAGGGCAGAAGCGACGTCAAAACCTGTTTCCTACAGCTCTCTGCTTTGGATGCTACCGAGGCCTAGGTATAATTAAAACTAATACGTAACAACTTCATGAATATCGAGATTTTCAAGTAGCAGCGCAGCATCTAACCGGCTGTGTGCGCTACGCAACCGCGTCGTAGGTCGAATTGTAACATTTACTGCATAATTTGAGCACATCGTAACTGATTATTGTTTTTATAACCGTGCGCTGCGCGAATACTAATATCGTGATGCAATGGTATAAATCAGTGTGGTCGTAATTATGTGTTCTCTCCTTCGTTTTATTTCTTTGCCTCGAGCATTCTGCCTCCCCCCCCCCCCCCTCCATGCATGCACACTCTTCTCTTCTGCTCAGAGCTCGTCCCGGTGCGAGTCGGCCTCCGAGAATCCTCCGCGGTCTCCTTCGAGACGCAGCCATTTTGCTGTCAGCGGATGAAATGTTGCAAGGGGCAGAGATGCGCACTCAGCGCGCGGTCCGTGTATGTGTGCACCTGGCGCTCCTGGTCTCGCGTGCACTCGTCGGAACGATAATAACTGCGTCATTCAAGGCCTGCGTGCTTGTCTTGTTCGCTAGCGGCTACGTGCCTGCTGCTCAATGGCTGCCCATTCATGATGCACGACCGAACTCGTGCGTTTGTCTCGCCACGCCAATGGGAACTCCGCTGTAGCTTAGCCTGCGCAGTTGGTCTGGTTCGCACTACGCGATATATATGGTCCGAGTACGCTCATTGTCATTTCGGCTGGACAGCGGGATAGCAATTGCATTGCGCAAAGCTGAGCCTGCCGTCGTGAAGAGCGTGGTATTATTGCCGCTTGCCAGAACCCGTTGCAATGCGCTCATTCATCATCTTCCCCTTAGAGTGAGCATAGTCACTGGCGCTTGTTATCCATTAGAGACAGCTACTCACGCAGCGAACGCATGTCGCTGTAAACTATCCTGTGTTTCTTACAGCCAATTATTTGTCTGTACCATAGCGTGTCTATTTAGCCTAAGAATGAATGCCTCTAATAAAGCGGTGGTAATTACTATTCGGCTATAAGGGCACCGCAAGGCAACCTATTAAAGTTCCTTTCATAGCGTTTATGTGATATCACTCGCATTGAGCAAATACATTATTCTCAAACCACTTCGCAGCAATGCTGTCGTCTTTCAGTCCAGTTGGTGCTTTCTTCAGTTTTGTCTGCTTTGTTTTTATTTACTCCGAGGCATTAGCGTACAGTCAGTTATCCCTTTCCGAGTGTTATATATTTTGCTGGCTCTTAGGAGATATTTCCTAATGATAAATGGAATGCGCCCCCTGCAGGAAATTCAGGAAATACTTTCGTTCCGACCAGAATGGCGGCCTTATCCAGGCGCTGGGTTTTCAGCTTACTACGGGAGGGCTGGTAACATAGACGTGGCATTCAATTCGCGAGCAATCACCACCAGCCGCGTAGCTTACAATCTCCGCTTTTCTTGAATAACAGTGTAGCCGCGGTGGTTCAGTTGTTGAGGCGTTCGGCTGCTGACTCCTGGGAGGAAGGTTCTACCCCAGCACATGTACACGCGCCTGTGTACATTTGCTATGTCAGGGCACGGTAATGACCCCTAACGGGTACAAATTAATCCTGAGGCCCCCACTATACAGCGTCACTCATAACCCATGCGTCACTTGTCGACTTGTAGGTTGTCACAATCTACAAATAAACTAAACTATATTTAACTACACCGGTCATTTGGAATTGAATGGAGCCAAGAAGCAAAGCACGTCGATACACACAGTCCTCCGGGCGCACTGCGTGAAGATATTCGACTCTATTTCGCGGCCTTTTATCGGCCCCCTCACAGCATTCGTGCTTAACCAATTTCGCATCGCGCTGCATATCATTTGCGATCAATGCCCCTCTGGCAGGCGATCGATCCGAGTGAAGCACACGAGCGAATGCAGTCGGCGGGGCGGCTGCCATACCTTAGGTGGCCGTGGATCTTGGCTTGCAATTGTGTTGCGGCCGAGTCAATTTACGGCGCGTGATCAGGATGCGTTTGCTGAAGGCGCTCTCGCGCAGCTGCCGGAAGAACATGGCGCCAGACAGCGCAGGTGCTCCCTAACCTGCACGCTTTGGACGCCAAGAGCGGAGCCCGTACAGAACGCGTTGTCATTCATGATGTAATGACTGGAATCGACGCTAGCCAGTAGAGATCGCGCGGAGCGATTACTCCGAAGGGGCTCTCGTTGCCTTTTCCTTTGTTCCTTTGCGTTACAAATGTGGTGTTTGCGACTCGAACGTCTCGTATACCTGTATTACCGCCTCTTGTCGCCCTGAATCGCTGCCCGGGGTAGTACCTTCATCTCTCTAGCGGGACATTCTATTGCTCGGGTTAAGTAATGAGTAAGCGTGCGCCCCCGAGAGAGAAAAAAAAAAAGAGAAAACAAAAAGAAATGAGGAGTGCATATATCTCCTTTGCCGTGCTTTATCGCTCGGGCCTCCCCCGAGGTGGTTTCTCCGCTGCCTTGCGGGGACGTCTCTCCATCTATTACGGCGAAGATCCGTCTTAGCCCGTCTGGGAAGAAACAAGTATACGGCGCGTTGCACTAATGACAGGGTCCGCCTAATGGCCCGCCCTCGACGCAATTCCCTGCCCTAAACGGTCATGTGAATGGGCGAGTTTGCGCGCGAGGGAGAAGAGAAAAGGTTAATTGCTGGGAGCACGTCTTTACAAATCTATTTTCTTGCATTTATTCCCCTCCTGACGCGTACGCGCTTAGCGTGCGTACGCAAGATCATCACCAATCGTTGTTCGCGCCGTTCCTCTTCTCTGGCACTCATTGCACGTGGCGCCCGTTACTGCACTGCGGAATGTCACTCATTGAAGAGCTGCTCCATTGCTGCGTATGCCGATTGTACGGAGCAATCTACCGATCGATTTCCGCGGGGAAACTTGAACGTAGATTTTTCTTAACCAATTAATAGTTTTGATGTCAAGGACGCCATGATCTGTGCAGCTCCAATCGGCGCCTACAAAAAGCGGACCGCGGGCGACCCAATGACATTTTATTTAATATTTCATATCGTCAAAGGTTTGAGGGCATATTCATTAGATATGAAATTTACGGGGGTGACTGCGCGTAAAAGTCATATACTTTATGTCCGGGAGAGTTCTGAAATAAAGAAGAGGTACAGATTTGGCTCCTTGTTACAGTTGAAGGCTTTCGTATTGAATGCCTCTTCGAATCGCTAACACGACTCGTGTGGAACTGCGTGACCAGTTCGGCGCTTGAGGCCTTCGGTGTTTTCAGATGACGTCGCGGAATAAATACGACAACCTGCGCCCTATTACGTGTTGTGCCATCGTACATCGCTCTCGGACGTTTTCGCACCGATGAATTACGACGTTCGCTGCGTTGAAACACAAAAAATAACATTAGTCCTCACAGAGTTTACATGTGCGAAGCCATGTAAACACATGTAAACAGAGGTTCAGGCGTGATTAGTCTGCCATTGCACTTAAGTGAAAGCGTTGCTTCCATGCCTCGTAATTAATACAGATGCTTCTTCTTCTTAGTGAGATGAGTCGTGGCAGAAAGCTACAAAACTTTGCACTGAGGTCCAGGATCACCGAGTCGTCGCAGGCCATAGTGTCATTCATTCAGCTCGGAAGAAGCTGTCGCTGCATCTAGGACAGATGCCGCCCAAAAATTTAAAGCCAGCGTTGTAGGCGTTATCGAAAATAAAGTAACTATATACTTTACTTTTTACGCTAAAAAAAAAAAAAGGAACGCGTTACCGCTTTACGCCAGCAAACAAAAAAAAAAAAAAAGAAAGAAAGAACGTAACGCGCTATCGCTAGTTATCGCAAAAACGTACCGCGATTGCTGCCGTTACTTCATGGCCATAAATTTTAACCAGTCCGTCTTCGCTACAAGAACTGACGATAGCAATTTTATAAAGCTTATATTTATCATAAAAGCTCTAGCTCAAACAGTGGCCTAAGTTGTCTGCAGAGTTACGTGTGATTGCTTCTCACTCTATGGTAAATGGTGAACCCATTTCCTGAATGTGAGATTAAACACAAACTGGTATTTCACCACAAATTCTAACTCCAGAAAGAGTGCTTCGCTGAGGTCTAAAAAAAAAAAAAAAAAAAAAAAAAATCAATAATTTTGAAACGTGCGATGTTCCAAAATCATCTCTGTGTTTCTATTCTCAAGGTAGACTCGCAAATTGTGTAGTAATAAAGAAATGCTTAAATGGCATAGTTATGAAAAATATAATGGGAGGTAAGCGAAGACAAGTGTGCGAATGCATGTCCGTGTACATGTTTCCTGCTTTACGAATATTCTGTCTTTATTTTTTATCGAATGCGTCGTCAAAAGCAGGTGTTTTCTGTCAGGTATGCAATCCGCAACAAGGGTAATGGAGAGCACCTACGTGTTTACATTTTAAACATCACTTGAGGTGCTCTGTGCTTTTAATTTTTCTGACAAAGGGGCGGAAAGGTTGACCATTGGAATAAAAAGTAAATAGTAACGTGACACCTCACGCTACTGAAAAATGTTAACGTACAAATGTTACCCGTTACAGTTTCGAAAAAGGTAGCGAATACGTTACTGAGCTACCGAAAAAAAAAATATCGCGTTACCGGTAACGCCATTGCTCGTAATGCGTTACTACCAACACCGCTTAAAACTCTGGAGAATAAGAGGGAACCCTCTGGAAGCCGTGTCGTCAGCAGTCGTCGTGCACAGCAGAGCACGTAGTGTGTGCGGCAGGTGCGACCTTGGTCGACCCCAATTGACAGCCACGTGGTTCCGCTTCCTCAACGGGGCCATAGGTCGAGTGGGGGGCCACGTGGGTGCGCGCTTGCAGCGAGGTCGTTCAGTTCTCCACTGGGGTCCTTCCTCGTTGATCGTCTTCGGGGGTGGTCTGCAATGCGGCGCTTCCAAACCGCGCCACACGTCCGTCCAAGCCGTTCATGCCCTATGCAGCGAGATGTGCATAGCGAGCTTGCGATTTTTTTTTTTTTTTGAAAGTTGTGAACATAGTAGTACTGTTTCGTTTTTCTTCCGTTTTAGGTAGATGTAGCGTATTGCGTGCCGCTGATGGAGGCTCTGTAGCTAGCGAACGCAGTATATCACTCTTTTTTTTTTTCCCTTCTTTTTTACAACCGTGAGCCTGGTAGCTTGTCCTCTGATCTTTTCATGGCGAATGATTTTTGGCCAGTAATAACAACACGTAATACATTTATTTTCAACTTGCAGCGTCATGCATTCCTGCTAAAATGACCGTGGGTCACCGGGTGTTCATCTGAGAAACCCTAGCTAGTATTTGGTTGCTACCATTTAATTAAGACGGTGTGACAGTACGTAATTTCATACATGGCGCTATGTAATTAACCGTCGAATTTTGCTTTGGTACTCTAAAGCAGCGACTTTTTTTAGGAATTCATACATTATTTCTGGAGTAAAATGTTGATTTTTAACAACAACAACAACAACAACAACAACAACAAAAAGAACGGTGCCTTAGAAGGGCAGGTGTGCGAAGTACCTCATTACTTTGAGGGTTTCAGCAACTGTAAAAGATAGAAGCCAAGTTGCCCGTGACAGTTGTAGCCGTATGGTCGTGCGATGATGCAGTGGTCGCGCGATCGTGCAGTGGTCCGAGCGACGCGGAGCGACGCGGTACTCAGTTGTCGCCTACCGTCGTGAAGTTCGAATAAACACTTACACAACGTTGTTAAGGCGTTGCTTCCACCGCGCACTGTTCACGGCAGGGAGCGCGCTAACCTTCTGTGAGCGTAAGCGTTGGTGGCGCCATCTCGACGGTTCGTGCAGAAACTGTCTCTAGCGAGCTGATTTTCATATTGCAATGTGTGGATGAGTGAATGCCTCCGTCCGTCCGTGCGTGCGTGCGTGCGTGCGTGCGTGTGTGTGTGTGTGTGTGTGTGTGTGTGTGTGTGTGTGTGTGTGTGTGTATGTGTGTGTGTGTGGGGGGGGGGGTGTTTCCAATGGGGTACAAAATCCGCAGCCCGCGTCCAGCTGTCTATCAACAACCGCTGAAGCATTAGGTTCCATTTCGCTGAGTCTCCTGTTAGAGGAGCATTAGAGCAGATATTCTTTTAACTTTCACGGCAGGTGACGACGGTGCGCCGCACGCAGAACGTAAAGTGTTTTTATCAGTTCTCTCGCTAAGTAGTCGCGTTCGCGACCGAATTCGGCCTATTTGTCACAGCACGTGACCTGTAAACATGGCCGCACCTTTATCGTTGGGCGCTACGATATGCGCGCGAACTCTGGTGAGCTACCGCTGAGACCGGAGAGGTTTAACGGCAGAAGGCATTTGAGCTCGCGAACATCATTCCTATCACAAGGTCAGTGCCTCACTCCTTTCTTCTACTCAGGAGCAAATGGAGGATACTTATTACCGGGATACCGTAAGAACTGCCGCACCCAAGTCATGCTTCAATACAATTTGCACATTAAACAGCAGCGTATATAGAGGACACGATAAACTGTGTGGATGTCTGTTGACGAGAAGTACATGGCTACAGTTCAGTTCGTATCATTTTTGCAGCAAGCAGTCACTCGTGCTCTCCGCTCGACACTTGCTAGGAGATCATGACAGAAGCCCAAAGAAAACAAAAGAAAATAAAAGCGTGCAGCGACAGTCCATTGTCCCTACTTGCGTGCTTCCGTGAGGAGTGCGAGAAGCACGGCCGATCGTCGTCGGCCATCGCTGTCGGTGTTTCTTGCTGAATGTAAAGAATCCATCAACCGATCAGTAACGGAGCTCTTGAACTTGTATTACGTTTACGCCTACACGACTACTCTAGGTCCCGTTGTCGTCGGAGTTCGGCGAGCAAGTAGTGTAGAAGGATAAAAAAAAAAAGTTGGCTAATTATTACTGATAGTGGGGAAGAGTCTGACCTAATCTCCTCTACTTGGGATTCCGTCGGGCCCTTGCGGGGTTACGCCATTAACGTTCGTGATTATTACTGATTGCGTGTAAAACGCGCGAGGTAGATGCGTGATTTGCTCGGCATCCATGTTTTTGACCAACTCTGTATACCTCGCGCTAGCATGAGACAAACTGGACTTCCTGCTTTGTGAAGTGGACATGATGCAAGCCACGCCTAGCCCATGCAAACAACGCCGTCGTGAGCTGCGTCCGCCCTTGCATCCGGCGTGCGATACGCGCTTGGGTCCTTCCCGGTCTCGCCCCGCGACGTTGTTTTGGCGGGCGTCTAGACAGACAGCGGATGAGGGAGAGGGAGGATCCCAGTGTGGGACACGAGCGCCGCAGGTGTGCTACAGGCGTCCTTCTCGGCCGGTGCCGCATCGGTGGCGTTGGTGGTGGTCTCACGATTCTCGTTTCGACACGGAGCCAACGCCACCGCGCTGTTTTCTTCCTCTACTCGCCGCCAGCGTTCGTGTGCGCAACTCGTGTAACGTGACCGAGAGCGTGCCTCACGCGGGCAGCCGGAGTTGCACGTCTTTGCTGGCGCCTCGCTCGTCCCTACACGGTTTACACCGCAGTCTCACTGTTCAGTACTGCAACCATCGTGCGATGGCAGTTTAAGAGACATGAGAACGTAGCACGTGCATCATTATTTCTGTAATTAATTCGCGTCGATATTTTTTAAGTTTTTTTTTTTTATCGGCTAACAAACTTTTGTTCAAAAGGAACGTGAAATTGCGACACATGTAGCCAACTTTTGAGGGGCCAGCCTGTGAGGACGCCGTTTGTTTGTCGGCCGTCCTCTATTGATTTTGGCCTGAAGATATGATTCCTTAACTACACACGTGCACTGTCGTTTTGTACGAATTTGCAGGTGGCTCGAAAGCCTGCTGCCTGCCGACGTTTGTATTAATCAGAGCGCCGGAGTTCGATTCTTTCGGAGGCCCATGTAGTTAACGCGTATCAGTTTGCAGCCGGCAAGGGTTCTTTCACGGTTGCTGCCGGACAACGTCCACTACGTGGATAGTTGCAAAACGCATCGTAGCAACCTTGTAAGTCTTTCCTTGAGCATTACTGTCCTATCCGACCAAATCCAGAAAGCGTTTTCGCCGCGGCCCATTGAGCACAAAGAACCGGATATTCCTCAGCCGACAAAACGAACACAACAACCCTGTCGTGTGGCATTCGTGCGCAAACCGCTCGTGTCCCATAGGGAGACACGTAAGCGGCTTCGCAATTCGCTTCCGCCGTTCGCGTCGTCGTCTGCTTCCGCTCCTCCCTTTTGCCATCGTTTAACTCTCGCATTTTCGTGCAGCCCCGTCGCGCAGCCGTCTTACGTCAGGGAAGCTTTGTTAATTACAGCAGCCGAAGCTGTCGACAGTTAAAATGGGAAAAGAGGTGTGTTAAATAAATGGAGACGGCTCCCAGTGCTTTTGACATCCCCTTTCAAGTGACTTCATTTTTCGTGGTAGAAGTCGCTAACCTTCAATTTAGCTTCTTTCAACAGACATCTAGCGCGTTACTCTTTTCATGAAATAAAAGGGATGAATTGGTTTAAAATACGTTTAACGTTTTTACGCCCAGCTCTTTCGCATTTTTTTTTTTTTTTCATTTCGTAATAGAACGTACGCGCCTCTTTTCACAAACGGCTGCGTGCACTGAACCAATCAAGACAACAATCCGCGGCTTTTAAGAGCGCGACACTCTGCACGCTCATCTTACTGACAAGCACCATTTCACTTAAACAGGCTGGAAGCGAGGTTATGAAATAACATACCGCGTCTGAGGCGAAACACATCTTCGACGTCCGCGACAGCCGCCAGTTGTCGTCACGTCTTGTTCCGTTCTAAATTAGCGAAGTTTACTGTAGGGAGGGAGCTGTAAGAGCGTAAGTAGCGCCTTTCGAGCGTACGCAAGTGTTCCACGCCTCCCTGCGGAGTGGTGGCAATAATATTTTTTTGGCCACCCGACGGGGCGTGAAATTACGGCGTGCGGCATCTAGCCGCAGCTGCGCCAGTTGTCTGCCTTTGTGCGCTCTGACGACGCGGGGTGGCGTGCAGAAGAACACCGAGCGCCTCAGTAAAAAAACAATGGGGTCTTAAAGAAGGAGCTACGCAGGAAGACGGCGGGGTTGAGAATGGAGGCTTCAGAGTTTACTGAAGCGGTGTGCGGTTTCGCAGTAGATGCCATTTCAGCTTCGCGGTGAAGCTGTACAAAGTGTCGGACCAGTTATGGAGCTAGAGTCCTGTTCTAAAATGAGAAAAAAAAAAAAGAAAAAAAAAACTTCAAAACGTTGCACTCCAACTACTGTCCTTGTCTGATCCTGGAAAGCGAGAAAAATAATAAAGTAGGCTTTTAGCGTACAAAACGAGTAGCCAGTAGGACATGGGAAAGCTTCTGCGCGCAGACAGATGTTGATGGACACAAGTCACACGACGATGCGCAGTGCACAGCGCTGTTGTGTGTTGCAGTCTGCAGCGTGGTGCTATCGGCTGCAATGGAGAAACAAGATGGCGGTTCTTCGCGCATATCTTGACGCATGGCCAGACAGAGAGTACTTTAAGGAAGCTGTTGTAAGATAGTGTGAAGTTATCAAGCTTGTAGATCCAGCACCTTACTGGCTTTAGCACACTGAATTCTTAAAATCATTACATGAATTTTAGCCGTGATACGTCAGTCAAATACGGCTGACGATTATCGTGCAAATATTGAATATATTGAGTTAAATAAAATAATAAAAAAGCGGTGATGGCTCCGACGCTTCGTACTAGTTTCTCAATGGGAATTCCTTTTGTTCGAATTTGCTTTGCCCTGAAACTTTTTTCTTTCTTTTTTTTTTCTCCTCTCTCGGCATATGCAAGCCACAATATTCTTGGTTGGGTATGGTCATGTGGGGTAGTGCTTTCCAACTAAATGTTTCCTGCGTTTAACCTGGTTGGACCGATTATACTGCGTAAAAGCTCTGTCTGAAATACCCGCGTCGAGACATGTGCATTGTGACGTCACTATCCGGCGGGCCAATCAGACGTCATGAACAAGCAAGACTGCTGTCCGGTCCTGATGATCCTGTAAGTGCATACATACTAAAAACATGGAGGGAATCTTGTTGATGAGCGCTTTAGGCAGGCAACTAATAGAATGGCGTCTTTTGGACCCGATATAGGTGAATTCAGTGCCGTGATGTAAGACCTCTAGAGCCACTCGACGAGAGAGTAAAAAGAATTGCTTCGCAGTAAAGAGTGCTCGACCGCATTATATATGAGCCAGTTTGCTAGAATCAGAGCGAAAGTCTGTTTCAAGATGTGCCTATAAATATTCATTAGCGCTTTATTGTGTACAAGCACCGTTGCCCTCCAACTCATAATGCGACGGTCGGCGTTTTCTTTTTTAAATATTATTATTATTATTATTATTATTATTATTATTATTATTATTATTATTATTATTATTATTATTATTATTATTATTATTATTATTATTATTATTATTATTATTATTATTATTATTATTATTTAGCAACGATGTTAATGGCCTAGAGAGTGCTCTTCGCATGGCTTTGCAATTGATTGAACATAGCGACACTATATATGACAGCTTCTTGGTGAACACAGGTAGACGCACTCTGGCTAAACATTCTACGATAAGCTCTTGCTTCTTCGATAACGCGACAACCTCGTGAGAAGTAAACGACCACAACGTTACGCCCAAACCTTTCCGCGCTTGAAGTGTGCCCGTTAGCCATGTGCGTTCAGATATGTTCGTAACAAATAGCGCCATGTATGTGTGCATTTCAAATCCAAATAAATTGTCTTTTACACGACCGGTGCTTTATGCCAATGTAACTGTCGGGGTCGTAGAAGTGGTCTACTACAGCGCATAAATCCTATCGCCGTTCACTAGTCGAAAACTCACCCAACGACGTTCGCCGAACCTTCTAACTCCTTGAAAAGAAAAAAAAAAAAAGAAAAACTGTGTAACAGCTCTCGTAAGATAATGTTTACAGGAAAACACTGACGACGGTGCCTGAGCAAGCAACGTTGTCCCGCTTGCGCCGATCGTTCATAGACTATTCTGTGGCTCCGCCTCAGCGTGGTGTCATTTTCGCGAAAAATGACCAGTTATGTAGTCGTGAATAAGACAATTTGATTTGTTTTTTTTTTTTTTCTGTCAAAAAGTATATATTTGGCCTTCGTGGCAGGCTTCAAGCATCAAAACAGATGTTGTGAGGAATATAGTCATGTTTACACTTCTCTACGATCACTTATTTTTATTTATATTTTGCTTTGATGCAGAAATTGCCGTACGTCGACATCATCCTGTCCACGCCACAACTAGCAAGTTCAGTTTTCGGACACTTTGAATTCGCATATATATATTCCTCTGCACACGTTTTTTCTATAAAGTGACTACATTAAATATCGCAAGGACTCAGCCCAGGCTCGGAGCAGGGCTTCCGTCGCTATGTTTAAGCACTGTGGGGCTTGATGAAATCTCTCCAAGTCGCAAATCAACGCATCTGTCCTGGAGCCAGCACCGGGCATTCTGGTGCGTTTCCCCGTGACGACGCGGTGTCGGCGAGCCCTCTGGGACTCGTAGTAATTTTTGTCGGCGGCGAATATCTTTCTTTCCTTTCTAACTTCCGTGCCAGTGCCCGCGCATGCTCTGAAGAAAGCTTCACGTTGCTTGATGCGTATTCCAAACGCCACCTTCTACGTCTCCCTCCAAATCTCGCGCCCCTCTCAGGAGGGGTTAAAAGACGAGCCCGTTTCCGCGTTGCCTAATTCTTCAACGCCACCGCTGCGGCCTGGCCCCCGCTTGCGGTACATGCAGCCTCGGCGAGCCGTCATCCTCGATCGCGTTCGACGCGCTGCTCCCATACATCCGCGCGAGCGGGAAGAATGCGTGCGCGCTGAAAGGCTGTCAGGCCTTTTTCACGCGCGGCGCGCAAAGGGCTTATTGTGTTTGCCCTGGGCCGGATCGGCGTTCATCTCCGCGCATATGTAGCGCCATTTCGTGCTCTATGATTTTCTTTTGTGTGTGTGTGTGTATATCCTTCTTTTACACTCCACGCTCGGTGCACGTCGTCTGCTGCTCGCTCGAGCGGGCGTCGTCGTCTGCGAACGCTGTTCTCGCGCTTTCTCGAGCGGCGGCACGCGCGTCTGCATCGTCTGCTGCTCCTCGGCGTTTTCGTCTGCTCGACTGGCTGCGCCGACGACGAGTGGCCGTGTTGATGAAAGGTTATGCGTTCGCGCCTGACGTGCGATGCCGCCCGTGGGCGCTGTCGGTTGACGTGGTTCGCGAATGCCTTCCTGCGTTGCGAGAGCGGGTGTCTCGCGGGAACGAAATTACCGGTTTCCTGCCGGCTATCGCCGCGTCGGTAGCGCCGACGTTTGTACATATACGTGCAGCGTGTGCGTAGCGTTTCAGCCGCGGAGCACTCCGGCGCCTCACGAAGCGCTCGCGGAAACTGCCTGCAAAAAAAGAAAGGTACAGTGATGGTAAGCTAGACGAGACGGACCCTGCCGCACCGCGTTCATCGCTTCGAATAGCGGCGTTTGCTTTCTTTCCGTTCGATGTTTGGGTGGTTGTAGGGCAGAAAAGAAATGCCACCTGCTGAGGGAATTTCTTATACGTGCGTCGAACTGTGTCTTCCTGTGTGATCGAACGCCTCGTGGGAACCCGCTCCATTGTTGAGCGCCATGCGTCGTCATTGCGCATCGTCAGACGCAGTCCGTTGAAGAAGAAAGTGCAAGAAATTGGTATGTATTCTTGGAACGTATATTTTGATTTTCTAAGAGCCTAACTTCGTCCTTTTCGATTTCTGTCATTCTTTTTCGGAATCACTGCTCAGCACACAAAGATTGCAGAAGTAAACGAAAGCAAAAAGTCAGGAAGCGTTTACAAAATTAAGATCAAATGCGAAATTTAGTTTGCAGTTCGAACTTTGATATAGGTTAGGAGGACTGTCCCCTCACATTTTACCGGATGTCCAGACCCGGCAACTTTAAATCACTTTTGGCGCTACTTATTTGATGCTGCGATAAGAGCTGTTATGTCTAAAGGTCCGTTTTACTCGTGAGCGCGTTATCAAAATGACTTCCATATATAAACATAGTCGTTTCTCTAAGTCGATTTGTTTTTAAATTTTGACCTGTTGTAATTTATTTCTTCATTTTTATGGCGTACTGCGAAGCCTCCCATGATACTCGGCACTGCAGTCAAAATTCTTTTTAGCACCAAACCTTCCCGCTGCCCACTTGATGTTCTTGACGCCCATCTCAGCTCGCCGCTTTGCATGGTGAGCTTCACTGCTTAGCGCAAGAGCGCGCCGTGAAGCCGACTCACAAAATCCTTCCTGACAACATGCTTTTTCAGGAATGCGTTAACAACTATATACGTAATCAAGAACATGTTTTAAGGTGTGAACTCGTCGCATATGCATTTCTGAATATAAATTTCAAGCCAACACCTTATTGATGCAATCCTTAGGTTTTGTAATTTGCCGAGTTCTTGTCGCGTATGACAATCAGGATGTGCTGATTGATCGAAAACGTTTATTAAGAAGTTTGGTTCTTTAGACTAGGTGTGCGTTGACTTCGGCTGCCGTCGTGGTCCTGGACACGTGCTTCCCGACGCGTGTTGTTCTGTAGTTTCTGCATGTTTCATGTGAGTGTGGTATTGTACACTCGTTTGCACAAGTCCTTCTCGTGAAGGTGACGAGCGCCACCTGAGCATTTTATGCAGACTTCACTCGGGGGTTCATCCTATCTGGCCGTGCCGGCCACAGTCATGGCCCCTTCGATGGACTCGAATGTTTCTTCTTGGGATCGCCACGTTGCACAGGCTTCACGCAGGTTAGACGTCTGCTTCTGTGGAACGCGTATGCTCGCTCCCAGCAATTGGCTCTACTGTGATGCTTTGTAGCGTAGGCTAACATTTGATGCAGAATGTTCCTGTATCCGACAGCCAGTTTTACTTATGGATAAGAGATCCGCGACCAGCTACGGCTTCCAATTATTTCGCCTGGCGCGTTGTGAACATCAGTTTTAACGAGTTTAGTGGTTCTGGCGCTGACGGGATGAACGTGATGTTTTCTGAATGGCTGACTGTGTAATTGTGTTTACTTCTTCGTTTTCCTTCTTTGTGAAGTTTAGCTAAGGTGCAAAGTACGTGACCGTATTGGTTACGTCCCTTTTTTTTTTTTTTTTTTTTTTGAGCTTCACTTTCATGGCCGACATCTGGCTGATCATGCGTGCTACTTGATGCACAGTGTGCCGATTCCTCGCTGTAAACGTACATCGGTTTTCATGTCTGGCCTTGTAGTAAAACCCATCACAGTGGCGCGGCAAAGTTTCACGGGATTTATTCGTTGCTTTTTGCGGCATGAACGGGATTACATGTGCGTGCCGAAGAAAGCTTCTTTACCACAGCGTCCTTCGTAGCCTTTGAGTAATGCGATTCAGACGCCGTGTTGTCGGTATGAGCCTCGGCGATGAGTCTAGGGACATTTTTTGTTGTTGTTGTTGTTGTTGTTGTTTTTTGTTAGAAAGTTTCAATGCAAGCAGTAAGTATCGAAATGTATTTTATATACTTTTTATTTTACAGATCGGCATATAGTTATGAGCCGTAGCCTGCGCGCATTGTTCGCCGATATTTTGTAAAAAATAAAAAATAAAACGCAGAAAAAAAAGAGCGACGTTAACCCTGCAGTCGCGACAACGTAATCAAGTTGCCCTCTACAGTGGAATCGTTAGCTTCATTTATTTCACGTTTACGATGCTGTGCATTTACGGTGGCTGGAAAAGCTGGCTTCGCTCTCGCCCATTTTGAGGCTGTTTACTAAACGAAGCTCGATAGTGTTTCTGCTTAATCGTGTATATGGGGTATGCTGGGCCTTTACTGGTAGCCGGATGTGTTTTCTTTTCTGTTTTCTTACTGGCTGTTCACTTGAGTAAGGCTGCAGCAGAGCTAAAAGGACGTGCTCGCGAGTGCTCGCCAATAACCCGCACCGCCATCACGTAATTAATATCCCCGCGACCAGCTCCCCATTGCAGCGGCGTCCCTAGCACGAGTTGTCCGCTTGCAGGACTCAAGAAAGGCCGGCCTGTTTACGACGGTCGTAAGACCTCGTTCGCACGTTCTTCTTCGCCACCGGCGGGATATGAAATCACAGCGAAATGAAGACCGTGCGTAGGAGACAGTGAAAGAGCGGGAGGGAGGCTGCCAATAAACACGGGAGAGAGGAAGCAGTTAGCAGTCTCCAATCGCGCATCTCCTTAATTGGATATCTCGCTTTCACCCCTCAGGCTGTGTATCCCTCCGCCCAGTTCCGGCAACGTGGATCGAGGAGTGCGTGCTAAGTATGGGGCTCGTCGCCGAACCACGCAAGAGAACAAGACGCGAAGGGAAGTAGCGACGCCGCTTCTTGGGATAAGCAGAGTGAACATTAGAAAGGGCTCGTCGTGAACCGTTACTTCCCCTTCCTTCCCGTCTTCCCCTGCCGGAGTGAATTAACTAATTCCCACCCCGTTCGCACCTCGGCGACCGCTGATCGTAGGATGGCGGTGGTTCTCCGATCGGCGCCTCTCGTCTTTACGATTGTCGCATCGAAAAGGCGGCGGCGAACCCCTTGTGGCGTGCTTTCTTTTTTATTTATTTATTTATTTTTGCACGTCTACACTTCTCTTGTTGTTTGGGGCAAGTTTACGAGGCTCCGGGCGCCGCCTTAGCTACACCAGCCTGGTGCACTAGTCGCGTCCCAATTGGAGCCGCGGTGCTTTCCACGGCTGGTCGGATTGAGCAAACGAACCTCATCTGAGGTTCAGCGCGCGCCTCGCGATGGCTGCTTCGCTGGACGCTTGTAGTTATGGCTTCGTTTCTCATCACGCTTCAGCAAACTCCGTCTCGAGCACGTCTCCTTGATTGTTATTCTCGACGACTTGTCTGGCGAACAAGCGTGGGCCGCCGAGACGATGGTGAGGTGTCAGGCTGGGAAATTGTTCATAAGGGGGATCAACCTGGACGTACAGGCCATGCTAGACATGCCTGCCTGTCGGCGCTCGGCACACCGACGTACCGCGCTCGTGTATTTGTCGTTGCGTCCCTGCCTTTTCTTTTTTCTACTCAGTTTCGTTCTGTTCTGTTTTCGAGGACTGCTTTATAGGCTCTTTATTTTTCGTTTTTATTACCTCCTATGGTTGGATTTATAAATTATGGGCATTTTTGTTTTCCTGACAGAAGCTGCTATAGTGTTATGCAAAATGTTCTCTACTCGTTACAATTGTATTGTCGCGTGCGTAGACTCAAACTGTTTTAAGTAGGACACTATCTCTATCCCGAAGCCGTTAGTGGTTTGTCCGCAAATTCGCTGATATGGCTATTTCTGTTTTGATTACATCTCACACTGCAGGTGGCTGTAAGTATGCAGGCATGGTTCTAGAAAGCAAGAGAAACCAAAATAGAGACAAGACATAAGGTTGGCCAGGCATACAGGGACGAAAACAGCTTTATAAAGAGTCGACTGCCGAGTAAACAGTAAAAAACGAATGGCGGCGATTGCGAGAATTCGCTTTAAATATGCATATACCGCATCTTGGTGGTCATGCAGACAAACGCGTTCTCAAACTGATTCGTTGCGTGATTAGGTGAATATACCGTGTCGTGGCGATCATGCCGGCAAAAGCATTCTAACGTAGATTAGGCCAATGATTAGGCCGTGCCCACCCATAACTCAGACACCAGTAAAAGCAAATAGGCTTACGCGGATAAAGGTTTTGCAGTGTTAGCCAGGCGAGATCAGAGCTCACCACAAAGTCGGTGGAGCATAGTGCGAATCGACAAATGGCAATGCGCAGCTATGCTGGCCTCGCGTAAAATTCTTTGATTGTGCGTTGCAGATCTGCGATGAATATTTGTCTGTGGCAATAAGTTTCAACTAAAAATGAAATCACTACTTATGGTTCTGCACCTTCGTAGGGGGAAAACAGCGTGAAATACTCATTAGGTCGGGAGAAAAAGACACTTTGAAATTAAATTTAGCGGACAGAATAAGAAAATTTAGAAGGGCTAGAAGATATAGTTTTTCCCTCAGAACACGGACTCGTGTTTCCTCTGTATCATCCTAGAGGTTCCTCCCCGGAGAAGGCAACTTCACCTCATTAACACTGTTTGTGCGGGAAAGCATTCTTTCTGATCCTCGCGTCACATGAAGGTGGTTAGGCGCCGTCGAAGTTTATTTATTATCATAAGCATGTAACCTTTAGCAAACCTACTGCAGTTACAGTAGCGATAATTTATTTAACAGACTGGCATGAAGGCTAGCGTCCGTTCCAAGGGTCCACCAGGCTGCGCTTGCCGCAGGGGTGGTGCGCTGTCAAAGGCAATGGTGAACTACAGTATCGTTCGGTGGTCCCTCTTTACAGGTATCTCGCCGGGCCGTCTGTAGCCCCCCCCCCCCCCCCTCTCTCTCTCTCTCTCTCTCTCTCTCTCTCTCTCTCTCTCTCTCTCTCTCTCTCTCTCTCTCTCTCTCTCTCATTGGCCGACCGATTTCCTCCCTGGCTAACGCTTCTGGAAACGCGCCTCGATTCCTTGCTCTGGTTTCCCGGTTTGTTGGCGGATGCGCTGTCTCGCAGAAAGAATAGTTTTGCTGTCAGTTTAACTGATTTCGATACGCACATTTGTTTTGAATTGAGGTGGAACTCTAATACATTATGGCAGCATAGCCTCGATCCGGGCCTCTTATTTGGCATGAAAGTAAGCGCATAGAGCTCAACTTTTTATTCCTTTGTTTAGTAACAAACGAGAGCCGTTCACAGCTGTTGCAGCTGCCGCGAATATACTTTTTCTCGGCAACCCGTAGTCAGGGCGCAGCCCGCCCGATGGTGAAAATGGTATGGAAGGAGTTGAGCGCAGTGGCCTCAGTAGCTGTTCGCATTCCATAGAAGCTCTGAAAATTTAGCGAGCTACATTCAAGAATGATATCGGGGAGACGGGGAAGTTTGCGGCTCGCCGTTGGCCAATCAGGGAGCAGGAATTCTGGGCGGACGGCACGTGCCATCTGTAGGGTTTCGTAAGTGAAAAGTATAGTCTCCGCGTCCGCTTAAACGAGGCGGAACTGGATGGAAAGTTGCCTTAATGTACGCACGTACAGAGAGTGAAAAAAATAAGGTGTAGAAATGAAGCTTCGGCATGGAGCACGCGGACGTCCGGCGATAAATTGCACCGCGACAAATTCGGCCGTGGCTCAAACCTCTGCGCACACATGGGGAACGCGTGGCAGTGTGGTTAAACTTGGAGGGGGAAAAGGGGGAAGCAAAACGGATGCACAGAAATGGCGTTCTATAAAACGGATGGCTCCTCCTTTGGCCGGTGTCTATAGGCGGCTGGCCTCGTGTCGAGGCGCTGTGTAAATGCCGAAAGCGCCTGGCGAGTGTCGTTCGTCGGAGCGGGCGGGCAATAAACGGAAATGGCGAGGCCCGCTCTCTCTGTGCGCTCTCGGCCGGTCCCGATCGTCACCGCGGCACGAGCGAGTAATGAAGCAGCGCTCTCTTTGCTTTCTCCTTTTTCTTTCTACGTCTCTTCTCGAAGTTCGGTTCGCCCTGCTTTGTCACGCGGCCGGCGAGCAGAGATACGACTATGTCTGCACTAAAAGAGGAAGACGGGAACGTACCCTGGATCGCCGAGTGTAGGCTGCATTTATTGCCGCTCCTTTATTTTTTTACCTTAACTTTTTTTTGTCGCCTGCACAGGTTCGGATTTTTTTTTCTTTTTTTTTTTTTTTCTCTGTATGTTTGGTCGAAATGGCTTTCGTCGAAGTTTGCCTCGTTTTATGTGCCTGCCTCCTCTGGCGCGCTTTCCCCGTCATCGCGAGCAGACTCGTTTTGAGGAACAGTTAATTGAGTGGCGGGTGAATCGAAGGCGACGCGTATCATGGCCCGCGCTGCCAATATTGGGGACCCCGTGTATACGCGCGAGATTACGTCGCTTGCCGAG
This sequence comes from Amblyomma maculatum, assembly GCF_055883805.1. Lineage (NCBI taxonomy): Eukaryota > Metazoa > Arthropoda > Arachnida > Ixodida > Ixodidae > Amblyomma > Amblyomma maculatum. Next base: position 144,359,891 of record NC_139345.1, on the reverse strand, counting down.
AAGGACGGACCGATTCATTGCAGCCTGGGTTCTTTCCAGCTTGGTTTGGTGCCTCCCCCTCTGGTCGAGGAAAAGCGAGGGGCGCTAGGCGGTGACATTTCAAGCGAAACGAGCTGTCTGTGACGAGAAGGGCTTGCCCGCGGAGTTCTTCTTCCTCTTTTTTCTTTTTTTTTTCCGGGGCGTCACGCTCTGCCGCAGGTCGGCCTGTTTCCAGGACGAGTTAAATTTTAAAGTTAAAGACATTTTGTCGAATTCATGAATCGCATCGAACGGACCACACACGGTACAGCTGCTTCCTTTCGAATTTCCCTCAGAAAAATTGACCGCATACCCATATGAAAAACCATTACGCGTTTTATCGGTTTTCGAAGGAAAAAAATAAAAATTGTGCACACGAGAGTAGGATAGAGGGCCGCTGAAACTCCCACGCAAATAATATTGAAAATTATATTTCGATACCTCTTGTCATATTCCTCGATCTTCGTCTCTTTGCAAAAGAAGAGCAAGAATGGTGAGCGCCAAAATTTTTATTTACACGTCCCTGGCGTTGAAATCTCTTTCGAACTTGTTGGTAAATATTCGTCTCAGTGCGAGTTCACGAATCCCTACCTGGTTGTGGTCATATTCGCGTTATTATTTCGCTTCATATTCAACCTTTTAGAACGCTTCGTACACAGTTGTACACAGCAAGCTCAGTGACCTTAATTAGACTGCGCTGCATCTAGCGGAGTTTTCTTTGTTGCAAGTGTATTCGGCATCGTATCATGCCACTATGTGGCTTATTTTCTTGCTTGTGGTGAATATAGTAAGTAGTATTTCGCGAAACAGAGAACGGCGTAGCACGTGGTGTACAGAGATTTTGGTTCGATATATGAATTTTGTTTCTTTATTTGGACGTTAGTGTGGATATTGCGGAGAAAAAAGCTATTCCACGATCCCTCAAGTGGCCTCCTAACAAATCCTTGTGTCGCCATGTTATTGAATTAGCGAAACTTTACACATTCCTGTAAAAAATTAACTGCTCATGTCTTGAGGTGGAAAAATTACGCATTTGTTTGGGTATCATCTTGCGAATAATCCTGAGAAACAATTATTTTCGACGGAAACAACACATATAGCTTGAAAGGGACTGAACTGATCATGGGCACTGCTTATTTCTCAAATGAATATGATGAGCTTGAAAGGGACCGAATATGCGAAAGCTACTGGTGAAGCATGCAAAGTCCTTTCCGCTAGCTTCCGAAACCGGTACGTAATCGTCAAATAAAATCGCGAGAGCGTTCAGGCTTCTGCGCAGTGCACAGCGGCGGAAAGTGAGCCGCATGGTAATGCTGTTTACATCAGTGGTCCCCTTCCAACGGATAAACGTTTCTTTGAAAGAAAAAATAAAAACAGCGCTACAAAAGGCGAATCCCGCAGAGGGTCTTAGCGACGTACGTATGAGCAGGATGTGAATTATCGATGCTGAAAATTTTAACACCGGTGTTTGCTACGTGGCTACCGACACTTGCCGCTCATTTTGGCTCAGTGAGAAGAGGCTAGAACGTCTTCGTAGCTTCAGTCAACGTTTAACTGATGTGTTTAAATGCTAGCGTTAAAAAAAAAAAAAAAAAAAAACTTCGAGTATGCTTTACCTACAAAGTACATTTTGTCGAATTCATGAATCGCATCGAACGGACCACACACGGTACAGCTGCTTACTTTCGAATTTTCGGGATGTCGTCCCACCACTCTCTCCCTGTTCTTTTGTTGTTGTTTTTCGCCGCACGAGCAGGTCGTCACCGGGTAGCCTTGATCTATACGGTGCTTCGCGCTCGTCATGTTGCTGAAGCTCGTCGTTCGCTCTTCTTCCAGTCGCGGGGATAGATAGATAGATGGATTTATTGAAAAGAAAAGGCAGAGAGGTTGGCTGGAATAATTCAAATCTGGCCTGCTACTCTGCACTGGGGAAGGGGAAGGACAGAAGAAAGAAGGTCATGATTTGGTGACGATGTGGGAGAAGGCATATGAAATACTTATACAGACACAGTAGCTTGTTTTACAAGCGCGAATCAAGTCCGCTGGCGCACAAAAAACGGCAAGGAGCACGCACTGGAAGTGCGTGGATGCGCAGATTGAATTGTTTCACTACAGCGGCAGAAATGGCGGAAGCGGATGGAGGCGTAAGATTGATGATGTCCGCGGTGGTCCCGTACGCGCGGTGCTCGCCTTGCTGCGCTCACTCGGTCGGCCGCCGTCCGTCTGGCCATCATTTAGGCGGCCCCCCTTCCTCCTCTACCATCTTTTCCCAGTGTATTGGAAAACGCGCTTGAACGACGCTCTATTTTTGAGGGGCATCGAACGTAATGAAACTGCTAACCGGGCCGCGGCCCGTAGGCAACTGGCCCTTGCCATCTCCGCACGGCTTCCTTTTTATTCTTGTTTCTCTCTCATTTGTTTTTTTTTTTTGTTTTTTTTTTTTTTTGAAACAAGCGCAGAGAAACAGATAAGAGCCGGTGAGATTACGGACACGTGATTGAAAACGAGTGCTTCCGACTCTTATCGCTCACCCGCTGGAGAAGGCTGACGGAAAAGGAAAGCTGTTTATTCCTGACGCTGAGCATATTTTCTGCACGCGTCGCTCTTATTTAAGACGAGTATAAGGGAACAGTAGCGCTGCTTACTGGAAATTACTGAAACGAAATGGCAGAATTAAAAAGGAGCAATAGCGTTGCCGAAAGCACGGCAGGCCAGGAGAGTACACAGGAGCCTGGAATGACAGCTTTACAATGATTCTTGATGTGCTCAACACACGAAATGTCCGATCATACTACGGCTGGTTAAAGGACATCAAGTGTGCGCTACTGGCCAGCACCTTTCATGTCGAAACGCCTGTGTGTACAGCGAGTTTATGGAGTGTAGTCTATGGTTTATGTATATCGAATGGCCATCACCCCATAAACCACACTGACAAACTGTAGACCTATTTATTTACTATTTGCTGCTTACGTGGCATGTTTACAAATATAATCACCACTAGAATCAAAATGATCTTGGATTTCACTCAGTCGTTAGAAGATCTAGGTTTTTCGAAGAGGTGCTAGGTAAGTTCATGTCTGCCATATCCGTATCCACCACATCCACTCTATCAAATTTGTAATAGAGAAATGGGTCGAATATAACCCAACCCTGTAGTATCCCTCGTGCACTACGAAAAAGCGCAATTTAGTAGAAACATTAGCAGTCAGGCAGGTATTGAGTAACCAGGTGGCCGAACAGGCAGTGTAAGTGGGAAAAGTATTCGCACGACCTATCTGGAAAGCATCTGAAAACAAAACAAATAAACAGCTATACAAGAAAGAGTGTCAGATAAGGCGGTGAAATGTCGCCGTTGCTATTCCGTTCCGTGTTTAAATTAATTAATCAAAGAGCGTTGAAATGAGAACGAGAAGACCTAGGAGACATAAAACTTGACTGTCAACGCCAAAATGCCCTCAGATTTGCTGATGACATTACTGTAACTAGCTCTCTGAATGAACTGCAGCGCATTAATCAGTGCTGGAACCCTGAGTTAACAAAACAGGTTTACTGTTCCAGTTTAGGTAGAGAAAGAAAACATTGCAATATGTAACGAGCTACTGGAAGCGGTAATAAAATACATGCATCTCAGGAGATCAGGAAAGCGATTGTCACGCACCCACCTACGAACCGTGAGAATTATAATCGCTTCAAGTGCATATGAAAGCTGCTCTAAGGTCATGCACAGACGTTCACCCTCCTCGGAAATGAGGAAAGAGCACAACAGTGATTGTCTTACCAGTTCTAGCCTGAGGTGATCAACCCGGATAGCTGTGAGAATATATTAATCTGAGGACAGTGCAGCGAGATGTGTAAAGGAAACTGGGAGATCTTACGTAACGGTTAGGCAGGAGAAGAGTAGAGGGCGCGCTCAGGGGATAAAGTTAAACGAAACATGTTATCACATTTTGTCACCGCTATACAGCATTGGTGATTGAGTGAAGCGAAGAGGTGACACCAGGCTTTTGCGAAGCGACATCTATGTAAAATGTCCTTCAATGCACAGTTCCTGACCCGAGAAGGCAACACTCGCTCTCAAAGCATGTCTCTCAATGGCCACTCATGCTTGGAGGCGCAACTAGTTAAGTCAAGTTGACCTGGCAGCTTTGGACCAATGGCTGCTCACTGTAACGGGAAGGATGAGGAGGAAGGTGCGGAGGAGGAAATGCAGGGAGGTTAAACGTTAAAAGAAACCTGTTGCTACCCTGCATTGGGAGAAGGGGGTTAGTGGATATGGACCTTTGCAACAAAGGCTCCCTAGGCGTCGCCATCTTGCTCATTGGGCTGTTGTGTGCGTCTGACGTCAGCACGGTGGAAGCGGCGACGGAACCGGTTTTCAACAGTTGAGAGAGGAGGCGTTTTGACATCCTCCTCGCCTGATGCAAAGGTCTATAAAAGTTATGAGTTAGCGAGGGTCGGGGGGGGGGGGGGGGGGAGGGGTGAAACTTTCCAAGTAAAGTCTTCATATGACGAGGCTGCACAGGTACAAGTGCCCCCAAAATAAAACTGAGCACGAGCCTGTGGAAAAAGTGCTCTCCTTCGCCCGGGTTGATGAGGCTAACAGTAAGAGTGCAAGCTGAACATCCGGGTATCCCACACGCATGTGCATCCGCTTGCAGGGAGCGCCGCGAAACGAAATTTTGTTCGTCTGTTTGCTCTGTTTTATTTTGGGGGCACTAGTACATGGGGAAATGTGGGGAGGGTGCTTGAGGTGGGGAGGCGAGTGGAGCAGGCGCAAAGAAGGAGTAATTGAGCATCGGCGAGGCACTCTGTTGCCTTGCAGTCGACGTAGTCGGGTTTACGGCGACGGTTGCAGGGAGTGCAACTATTCTTGTCTAAACGTGTGGTGAACAGAGATGCTGTAACAGGCAGTTATGTTTCAGTGACCCTAGATCAGAAATATCGGTCAGTGTGCGCTTTGCGAGGAGGACGCGGTGGTCGGTTTGCAAAGGGAAATATAACAAAGGTATTTGCGCCCTTTTCGCTGTGTGACGGATTTAATGAGTTAGCGCACTCCTCCGAAGGGCTCCGTTTATTTAGCTTATCGTATCAAAGCGCATTATTTTGTTGTAACGCGCGACAGGTAATCTGAAGCGTGACTGTACTACGCGCGTACTAGCGTATGCCGATGCTGTTGAGCTCCCTTCGTTCCCACGTATAAACGGAAAGATTAATAGGGCGCGCTGAAGAGATGCCATTTTGCGGCGAGACCTGGAATATATTAGAAGAACAGGCGGGGGCACGGGCTTCGCCCCAAAGCATCTTGGTCTCAAAAATGGCGCCACAGAAGCGCGGTGGCGTCGCATCGCATCAAGGCGCGTTGTGCGGGCCCAAGCAGTGCGCCGATCGTTATTGATAGCGTCGGGGACTCGACGCACATCATATAGAGATTGATCGACTCGAGCCGGTTCCCTTCCTTCTCTGCGCGATTTAAGAGCACGTGTCCGTTTCTCCGCAACTCCTCACCCCCCATTTCCCTTAGAACCTTCCAGCTTCCCGATCCCTCTTTACCTTTTCTTCCTGCCCCCTTTAAATATTCCTCCCGCATAAGCGCTCGAGGTCGCAAACCTGTGCAGCCGCCGAGAGCTCGTGACAGGCGCTCTTTTAATATATGCGCGACACCCCCGAATGAAAGAAGGCAAGGAAAAATAAAAGTACTACGAGGCAGGCAACACGGAAAGGGCGAGGTCTCCGAAATTGACGCCAAGCGAAACGTGCCGCGTATTTTCGTATTCCTCGCTTCGTTCGCGAGAGAAGCAGCGAAGGATAAGAAAAGAAGAGAAAAAAAAAAGAAGAAAAAAAGAAAGCTAGGAACCTTCTATAGGGAACGTCGCCTCGAAAGATTAGGACGAAGTCTTGGCGAAGAAAAATGAACGCTGCGCGGGCTTTCCCTGCGGCATTTTCATATGAGCGTGCAGGCTGGATTCTGTCCGCACGTGGTTTGCGCTGTTGCGTTGGCGCCTCTAATATTGCGTGGCAAAGTCGGGAAACTCGCGTGGGTTCTTGGGTTGCCTAGAGGGCCCAGCTTTAAAGTATCCCCGAAAAAATAAAAAGTGCGCTACCGGAGCGACGTTGGAGCTGTAAAGCTCGATGCCGCATTAAGAATACACCCAGTGCTCCAACTTTGTATATAGAGCTCTAGAAGTCTTTTTGGTCTTGCGGTGTGTCGATAGCGGAGTGCTCATTTTTATATAACGACTTCGCCCTTTCAAGCGTTTCTCGCTATGGTCTTTGCCACTCTGCATCATCACCCAAACAGCCCGAATTTCCGTGGAAGGCGTTCGTGTTCAAGTGCTTTTCGTGTCAAGCGCCTTTCTCAGGTGCCCGAAGGTGGCTGGCAAAGGCAAACTACTAGTCGACTTTTACGCATATGTACGGCTAATTGCCTTGACAATGCCTCGCTTAACGTACCGTCTTTGCCAAAAGTAACCAGGCTTATGTAACCAGATTATGTAATTATATTGTGACGTATAACATGAATTTCCTTATGTACCAGGCTTAACTTCAGGCGAAACTCTCCGCCGCGGCCAAGTGGTATGGGCGCTTTGGCGAGCACCCTTCCTGTCCCTTTCTCCCCATTTATGCGACTACCGAAAACCCGGGCCGATGACGTATGCATGGGGCCGCGGTAATGCGAAGAGGGCGGTGGCTCTCTGGCCCTATTCACCAGAGCACGACAATTTCGCCGACAGCGCCGGCGGGACGCCGCCGATGAACGGCTCACTACCAGAGTGGTTAGTTGGGAGGAGGATGAGGAGGGCCGGGAATTTAAAATCGTCGCGGCGAAAAGGCTGGCTCATTTCAGAGCGCAGTAAACGGACCGCCAGCGGCGGCGTGCAGATAAGCGACATTAGGTGCAGCTGTGGTCCCCGCCTCCGCCGGCCCCCCTTCCTATCTAGCTGTCTTTAGAAGCGGACGAGTGATTCTTGAGAACAACTCCCCATCATTGTGAAGAGCTGCAGCTCCGCGTTAAAGCTCCCTTTCGCTAGCACCGGTCTTTACGCCTTTCTTTCTCAAACGCTCCCTTATATGCCTCGCGCCAGTAATTTTCGCTTTCTTTTCTTCCTCGTTGCACGAGGCAAATCTCTGACGCGCCTAGATCTGCCTCCACTCCGCCTTCTTTTACGATGAACTTAGTCAGTTTGCCGAGCTCCATAATTCCGTGAGCTTTTAACTTCTTTTTTTTTTTTTTTTCGCTTTGAGTACTTTGCATTTGCTCTCTTGCTTTTCCGTTTCAAAGGAAACGGAGGCGGTGCCAAACTTGTACGCGTTTTCTTTGCTTGTTAGACAACACCTGTCGACGCGCCATTCCTTCAGAAGTGGGGCCATTACCTTGCTGAGCGAAAACGACAGCGCAACAAGGCACGAGGAAAGAAGGAGAACAACACGTTTTTTATTTAAAAGAAAAAAAAAGGGTTTTGGTATGTCTGCTACGGAATTCTGTTTGCTAAGGACACGACTAATGAATGAATTGTGCTCGGTCGGTGATTTGGCGTAATAAAGCACGATAAAGAAGTTTAGAAGTATTTGCGCCTTTTCTATTTGGTGCCTTCTCGAAAATCGCACAGTATTGTTGCGAGATGTATTACCGCAGGAGGACGAGAGTTGCTTTTAAAACAATGCATTGAGCATTCAGAAGAGAATGGCATAGATGCGGTGCAAATAAGGTAAGGCTGACTACGTGAAGGAAACGGAATGTACTCTTCGGTCTCAGTATAGCTTGCTTTGCACTCTGTGCCATTATTCAGGTGGAAAAAAAAAAAAAGAAAAGCAACTCTCGCGAAGGGGCACGACAGAAATACATGCCGAGAGCACGAAACGGAGATGGTCAAAATAGCGCCATTGCGAGGTGCGGGCGACGAACGAGGGGAGCCTGAGGTGACGCCGGGTCACCTTCCCCTTCAGAGCCGCTGAACGAAGATTTACAAAAGGAAAATCGCCGCAGGGGGAATTGGCTTCATTAAATGATGGCAGTTTTCCTTTTTTTTTTTTTTTTGTATAGACCGAGGGCTGCATAAGCTCGCTCGCTCTCTCTCAGCCAGCCAAGAAACCAAGGCTGCGCGGGAAGAAAAGGGAAGGAAAAAGGGAGCACCAGGAGGAACACAATGGGCAACGGAAGAGAGCGATGAGAGGCCGCTCCTTCTGCTCTCCCTCTTCCTCTTCTCCAGTCTCGGGCGTCGCTGGTGCTTCTGATCGGCGTCGCCGCGTTTTGTGTGTGCTCGCGCACCCGGGCCTGCTACAAATTAACCGTCCCGCTGCTTTATGAGCTGGGATCGCTTTCTCCCTAGTCGCCGCCCCTTTTGTTTAGCGATGGGCGAAGGGAAGGCGCGCGCTGTAATATCGAGCTGACGTTGAGGAGCGCCGGTGTCAGCTGCTCGCTACGTGCGCCCCGCGGCTCCGCTGTAGCATCTGCGTGTACGTGCGCGTTCGAGATCTCTTGCGGCCTCCCCCTTGTTCTTGCGCTCTGTTGCTGCTTCGTGCCTTGCTTCTCTGCGCCTTCGCTGTTCCCTCACGCGCTTGTTCAAACCGGGACTGCGTCTTACCTGGGGGCAGAGTCTCTAACAAGACTGTTAGTGAGCGACGACACACGGTATGGAGGGAAGCAGAAGTGGGGTTGAAGAAGGGAGGGGGAGACCAGGCGGGAGGGTCCTGTGAAAATGGCAGGAAGTGCACCCCTGGCGTTTTGAAACAAGCGCCAACCTGGAGGAAAAATGAAAGCTCATGCTAACAAGAACATATAAATGATCAAGCGGGCCATCCCCCTCCCTGCGCTCTCCTGTGCGTCGTAGAAGCACAACCCACGCACGTGTATTCCCCAACGGCGCCCTGGGTGTGCGCTTTGCTTCTTTCTGTCTATTTGTGCCGCTTATTTGCCTTTTCTCTTACTGTTTCTTGTCTTCCTGTGTTCCATTTTTTTACCTTCGTCCTCGCTGCAGCACCCCCGGCTCATGCTGCCGGCCCGTTAATTCTTGCTGGATGTGCGCTGTGGCGTTGTGCCGGAGACACTTTCGCTTAATTAAGGCCGACTGGCTATCATCATGTGCACACCGTGCCGCTGTGCTCCGTGTGCTTACCTGCTGCGCAGCATATCCTTTGTCTCTGTGTTTAGTTTTACTGCTTCGCTTTTCCGTTTTTCCCTGCGATTTCCTTTTCCCGATTTTCCTCTTTTCCTCGTTCCCAGCCCTGTTTCTGAAATAATGCCTCGTAACCGCGCTTGCTGCGGCGGTAGAGACAGAGAGAGGAAGAAGGAGAAGTATCATCCTCCAACTGGGCCTCTTTCATCGTCAATTCATCCTTCCTCGGCGTTGTCTTTTTATTTATTTTTGCCCATGTTCGTGTCCACAGCCTCCATCCCCGCGGGCTTCTTCCCTCTTCATTTCATCCCATCGCGGAGGGAAGGGAGAGCAGTGATTTCAACAGCGATTGTTTCCCGGACCCTCTGTCTTCTCTAATTTGTTTTCCTGTATCTGGAAACCCCGCGACAATTGTGTTCGTCGCCAGCATATATGTAACTCCCGCTGTGTGTGTTACTCAAGTGGGGATTGTTTGTTAAATCACTCTTCCCTTTTTCTTCTCGCTCTTCTCTTTTGGTGTGTCTGTCTCTCTGAAACACGCAGATCTTGCTCTGGGCGCAAGCTTAGTCTCGTATCGACTTCAGCCCAGCAAAAGGCCGTTTTCATTGTGATTTATCTCTCCACCCTTCCTCCCCCTTCATTCGCTGTTACTGCTGCTGCCACCTGCATCGAGCGCGGCCTCTCGTCAAAAGGCGGTTGCGTGGAAGGCTAATGAGCCGGTCTCGGCGTGTCTCTCTGCCTGCCTGGTAATTGGCTCGCGACTCACTGGGCGCGCGTAACCGCAGGCCGTCCCTCATTATTCGGCGCTGCTTTTGTCAGCCGAGGAAGGGGCAAAAGAAATGACCCTTCTTTCGCTCTGTCGCTTTTGCGCCCCTTGCCTTGTTGAGAAGAGTCTGTAGCGCAATGGGGAAAACTCAATTCTGCTTAGTCACTGAAGGGCTCGTTTTTCTGCTTTTTCTTTTCTTGCGGTACCTTGAAGAGCAGAAAAAAAAATGAATGGGAGAAGAGAAGTAACGAAATTTTATGCGTGCAGGCCGGTTCTAAAGCCATTACCCTGTCTTTTGGCATATCGTTAACCAAGTACCAACCTGCCCATTAAGAGGTTAAGTATTTTCGAGCATCCTTAGCTCACTTATTAGGATGCAGGCAGCATAATGTAGAACTTCTTTAACGGGCCATACATACCGGGTGTTTCGGTGAGCTATTTGAAAGGTAAACAAAAATTGTTTTCAGGAACAGACTCGGAGCGGGGCAGACGTACAGTCGTCCACACACTTGTCTAGATGAGCGCTCGTGGCGGGATGTGTTGTACATTTATGTGAATTGTCGCTCGATAGTGTGCTCAGTATTGCTTTTTAAAGCATGAGGAGTTTCACAGGGTATATGAATAATGAGCATGCACAATAAGGTCTAGTTTCGAGCCCCAGGCCACTCATAGATGACGCATGTGGGCATGTTGCCTAGTGCATCATCAGAGCGCTCTTAGCAGGCGTGTGAACGATCGTAGGGATAGCTTCCTGTCAACACATTTCCAATCACATAATAAAGACTGGCATATTGATTGCATCAGACACACATGAAGCTCGGTGAAAGCAAGACGTCCGCTGATGACGTGTGATGACGTGACACACACACACACACACACACACACACACACACACACACACACACACACACACACACACACACACACACACACACACACACACACACACACACACACACACACACACACACACACACACACACACACACACACACACACACACACACACACACACACACACACACACACACACACACACACACACACACACACACACACACACACACACACACACACACACACACACACACACACACACACACACACACACACACACACACACACACACACACACACACACACACACACACACACACACACACACACACACACACACACACACACACACACACACACACACACACACACACACACACACACACACACACACACACACACACACACACACACACACACACACACACACACACACACACACACACACACACACACACACACACACACACACACACACACACACACACACACACACACACACACACACACACACACACACACACACACACACACACACACACACACACACACACACACACACACACACACACACACACACACACACACACACACACACACACACACACACACACACACACACACACACACACACACACACACACACACACACACACACACACACACACACACACACACACACACACACACACACACACACACACACACACACACACACACACACACACACACACACACACACACACACACACACACACACACACACACACACACACACACACACACACACACACACACACACACACACAGAGAGAGAGAGAGAGAGAGAGAGAGAAAGAGAGAGAAAGAACAGTCACTGACTGTGCTGACCGTTTATTTTTCTTTTTTTCTGGGAGCGGCGGAGCAAAAGAAGTGCACGACATGGCACATAGAGCACGCAGTTGGATTTGCCGTTTCCACTGACTTTCCTGCGCGTTTGATTTGTGCGGACAAAGGTGCCGAATTTCATGGCAGTGTAATAACTTAAAAAAAAAAAAGCTTTCAAAAGCTGATGCGGCAATCTTCCTGTCCACGAACATCCGTTGTGTTCGAACGTCCTTTCGAACTTCCGTCGGCAATGGCCATAACTAAAAAGGTTAATTATCAAGTTTTAGCTGTTTCGATATGGAAGAACTGTTCCAGCAACATACGGGAGCCGTGGCTGTGAGCTTGTTTCTGAAAAAAAATATATGTCGTTTTTTTCTATTTTGAGGATCCTCTCTTTAGTAATTTTCGAAAGTTTGCTGAAGCAAAATCACAACAAAACGCAATGAATGCGAGCTTTTCTTTAAGCGAGGGACGAGTTGTTCAATATTCAGAGTGCATAGGCTTGTTTTTACAACCGACAGACTGCTTCGACATTTCTCTAAAATTGCGGTAGCAGCACCCGGTCACGTCGATTCTTCATCAGTCACACTTGGTTGAATGCTTTCACGTGCAACCTGAGTTGGTCACGCACAGGAACAATCGTCAAAGATAGCAGCAGAGTGAATGCTGCTGCTGCACCAGTGTTGCCAGTTTAGCTATTCGATTGTTAAATATAGCTACATTTGGAACTAACTAGCTACGAAAAATATCCTCTGCTTACGAGTGGCTAATTCGGTTCCTGTCCAAAATATAGTTTTAAATATATCTATTAGCGATAAATCTAGCTTTATATTAGCGGATTTTCGTTACTTGTTTTCTCCTCCCATGATTGTGAGGAACATGGAACGCGCTCCCTTTGCTCTCCTCCCCAGTTAGAGTAGCCTACTGCGCATCGCCTAGTTGACTTCTCTACCTTTGTTCTTTTGTTTCTCGCTCGCTGTCTCTGGAACGCGGACAGACGCAACGCCTCCTATTTGGAGCCGTCGGCAACCAAAGCGCTTGAGCCGGCCCTTAATAGCGCAAAGTAGTTTTTTTGTCACGAACTCCAGCACCGGCTCTTAAACGACTTGAAATGTATTGAAGCATTCTTCTGCAAGTGCAAAATTCGGATATCTGTTCTAGTAACCAGCTCTTCATGCTTGCAGTTAAGACTGGTGGCAACTTTTATCGTGCAGCTTCGAAAGAGCCCTCTGCGACGACAGTATTCCCAATTATCATATGACATTTTATTGCTCTTCATAACGAACACTTAAGAGTGACAGCAGTCGAGGGGGCACATTACAGCTCCTTTAATTAGGCAATTTATTGCAACCACTTTTTACGCCTAAGGCTCGCAAAAACAAGAAAAGAAAAGAAAGACCAGAGAAGGCATCACCGTCTCTTTCCGCGAAAGTGACAGTGAAATCGATACGTATCATTTTCTTGCGTGACAGGAGAAGAGCCACCGTTGTGATAAAGTTCACGGACAAATGTATTTGCTTGTGCCATGCCTAAGGCCTGGCGAGCGCCGTCGTCAGAGAAAATCGAATCTCTCCACTAGTGTGGCAGCACCGTTCATGCTTTTGTCTTTTACTACTACGCCTGCTGCTACTGCTGATAGTACTACTATTGCTACTACTACTTTTAAAAACAGTACGAACCTAGTCGAAAGCAACAGAGCAAAAGCAAAAATACAGGTAGCAGCTGCAAATTACTAAATATGCAAAATGTGCTTTGTGGGAGTTCAATTTGAAAAGTTTGACTACTATTAAGCCGTTTTGTTTTTGGTGACAGCTATGCCTTAGCGACTTGCTTTCGCCTTGTGATTTGGCATTTCCCGATAGCTTCGCTGGTTTCCCTAGTACGTATCTGTTTCATTTTTTAGCTTTGTGGCCTTTACTTTATCTTCTTTAGCATAAAGAAATGAAACCACAAAGCAGCGTTGTTTGATCACCGCGTTTCCGCCGCTTGCGTCACAGTCAAAGTTGGCCCACTGCACACTACTGGCGAAATTGTTGTTTCCAAATTCTCTGCGGGCTAACCGAAGTAAATTTCCCAAGGACGCGGGATCGAATCCCGGCCTCGGCGGCAGCTTTTCGATGGAGGCGAAAAGCAAGGCGCCCGTGTGCTGTGTGCTGTCTGTGCACGTTAAATAACCCCAGGTGGTCGAAATTTCCGGAGTCCTCCACTACGGCGTCTCTCATAGCCTGAGTTGCTTTGGGACGTTAAACCCCACAAACCAAACCAAACCAAACCGAAGTAAATTTCAGCGTTGCACTGGATCTAGACCATGCGCCTGCTATTGTTTCCAGTTCCGAGTGACGCACCAAGAAATTCTGGACAGGCGCATTTTTAACGATAAATTGTTTTATGAATTGTTTCGTGGGAAAGGAATGACGCTGTGTCTGTCACACTTGCTCTGTGGACACCTGAACCGCGCCGTAAGGGAAGGGGGGAAGGTGGGAGAGAAGGCGGAAAGAGAGAAAGGGGTGCTGGTAGTGGAGGCTCTGGAATAATTTCGACCACCTGGGGATTTTTGACGTGCACTGACCTCGCACAGCACACGAACGCCTCTTCGTTTCGCCTCCATCGAAAAGCAGCCGCCGACAGTCGAGATCGAACCCGGGTACTCCGGCGCAGTAGTCTGACATCTTAGCCACTGCACCACCGCGGCGGGCCTTTACGAATGTGATTCTTTCGCATATTGTGAAATATCACTATAACAGTAAACATATCCACAAATTTCCTTTGGTAGATTAGTAACTTTAAATAATGTCGCCTTTGCTATCACCAAATTGCCCTTTTATGCCAGTCTTAACTACTCAATCTGAGCGAAGGACACAATTTGGAAGAAAGATTGTGTTGCGTGTCTAAAGATCGCATGACTTCCCTCGAAATTTAATTAACATCGTACAATGTTCAACAGTCGCCTAACAATTTCTCGTAAGACTGTGCTTGCCCCCGTAGTACACATTTCGTAATCGCAATAGACAGCCTTTTCATGCTGCGTCGTATTATAATTCACTGTAGTCGTATCCCCGATGTTGACCCCCCCCCCTTCTCTCTGGCTACTTATCGATGGCATCGACACTGATAGACCTGATACAGAAGTGAATTAGTGTGAACTGTTAACTGAGGTAGACGGTTAAAATCCACTCAAAAGAGCGGAAACAGAACGAAGATACTCCACTGCCCTACGTCTTTCCCTAAATACAATATTCATGCTGTGTTATTGCGTTCGATTCGGGCGTTCATGCGGTGGGCTTGCCTCCTGGGCCCGTATTCCGAGTTTGCGTCGTTATTGAAGTGTCGCTGCCTGACCTGACCTCGAGTCATCTGATTGGCCGAAACGCCGGAACTGGGTGTTCCCTCTACGGCACCGGTAAAGGTGGCAACATCATGTTTCGGCGTTTCTACCAATCAGATGATTCGAGGTCACGTGAGATAGCGACACTTCGATAACGACGCAAGCTCTGAATACGTGCCCTGCATTAATCATGTAGGCCTATAAGTAGCACGTGCCCTGCCCCCTCTGTTCGGTTTTGTCAACACGGGTGTCAAGAATTCGAGATACTTACCACTACGAGTGTCTCTCTCTCTCTCTCTCTCTCTTTGAAACAAGTTTTATCTCTCTTTGCTCCCGTTCTTTCTTTCTGTTCCTCTGCAAGCCTTTTATTTTCTTCTCCCTAAACTGGCGATATAGCGACGTGGATACGTTTCCTGGTGGTAGGCCCCGTTGCGCGCGTATCTTTGATTCGCCGAACACCGTTATACGCCGTGTAGCACTGTGCACTTTTATCGGAAACGTTTTGTCGCGCCACGGTCCGCACCGATTTGTCATTACGCTCTCTACTTCTTCCTCGCTTCTCTGTTTCTGTGTGCGGGCCGAGTTCCGACCCTCTTTCCCATATACCTATATCGGTACAATACCTGTCGCTTCCCATTTACTTATTTTTTCCCCCAATATCCATTGTGCGTTATACGATGTCCCGGCTTCCAATTTATTTTCGCCGCCTCATCTACACTGTCTCTTCTGTCTTTGTTCGTCGCGCGTCTTTCTATTTTTTGCGCCTTTGTACGAGCAAGTGACGATGTTTTAGCGTTCGCGCCGCTAATGGCTTGGAGCGTCACCGCCAGAGAGCGTAACGATCGGCGGGGTGTGCGATCGGGCTAAGCCTCTGTGGAGTTAGATGGATGGTTGTTGTGCGCCAAGCGCGTGGAGCGGGAACGAGTGGGAAGCGTCCGGAAAGAAATGCGACAAGAAAGCTGGGGAGGTGGCTGAGCGCTTCGCCGGGGAAAGGGTGAGCGGGTATTGAATCTGGGAACCTGTAATCTTCTATCCTTTCACAGGACGTCCGATGATAGTGGGATGGGAGCTCGCAAAATAAATAATGAGCTGCACTTTAATGAAACTGAACACGCCGTTGTTCAATTTAAGCTCGTAGCGTATGGATGGGCGCATTCTGGACTAGTGATTGATCAGATACTCGATTAGGATCGCTAACGATATCGTTATCGCTGGAGGTAGGATATGTTGCTGAATTAAAGCGTTGCGAAGTGTCTTATACGAAGCATTCAGCGAGGATATTTTTGGGGAGACGCCGTTATTTTGAGGGTTCGTGCTGAGTTGCGGAATAAGGCAGCAGAACGGAATGAAACATTAGATACAGCGGAACTTTGCGAGAGCAGTTTTACCGTAAGCTGGTGGAACCTTTTCCTTTTGTCGTGATCAACCGCTTTCTCGCCGGGTGACCCCAGTTATGGCGCTTGTTTGACGACAGACAGTTATATAAGGTGCCTTCACGCACCGAGGGTTCACGCAGGTAATGCCGCCATTTTTACCAAGTGATGCGGTTACTACTGTCGCAGTTAAAAAAAAAAAAAAGAGCAGTGGAAGATGTGTGTTACTGCGTATATTAGGAGAAGTGGTTCACGCTACATCGTTGTGTCGTGACACCTTGGAGGTATTACGTGTACAAGAATAGGCGTGCTGTGCACGTGTGTGCGCTGACGGCTGCATAGTCGGCGTTCCTATGTGTTTCCACTTTTTTTTCTTCTCGCAATCTTAACTGTGGATGTCGATTGTAGTTGAATTTTGTTACCGCCAATAAAATGCGCTTTTTTTTTTCTTCCTTTCTTCAACCTGGAAGTCCCGCGAATCTCGCGAAGCATTGCCAATGGATGGATTTTTGTTCCACTCAATTAATACGCATAGTTCGGATCCGATATAAGGGTCAGTTCTATTTGGTGCGATGTATTTCATCGACCGACCTTTCTCTCGTTCGGCCGCATGATTCTGCTACTTCATGTTTCTAGACAGAGGAACTTGATTTCATGACTAAGATGCCGAGCTTGGTATGATGCTACCTTCACTAGCTTCGCAAGTCACTCTCCCTAAGGTTGAGCTCGGTCGCGTGTTTTTGACATCGGTGAGTAGTCATCGGTTCGGAACATGTAACTTCTTTTTATTTTATCCTCAATACCTTTGCATGGATTTCTGTATCTGGAGTCCATTCTGTGACTCTCGGGGATCTGAGTGATGGGTTCAAAGGTGCCATTAGCCATGAGCGGTCGAAAGGGCCGACGTGCGTGACTTGGAACACGCATGGGCGTACCGAAAGCGTGATACCATTCCGAGTGGTTTATGCTGTGTGTATTCTTGCCACATTTTGGCCCCTGTCATATATGGCGACGAGAGGAGTTACTCAGAGTAGATGGATGCAAAGGTCTCACGAGAGTATTCCTCGCAGCTCTGTTGGAGCCGCTGCAGAGCAGGCACGCGATGGCCGAATTTACAGCTGCTTTTTGATGCGGACGGATCACACAGCACATCGTGCAGATCAGCAGGAAAAGGTATCACGGAAGACGGTTTAAACTCGTAGCCGATGGAGGTGATGGACATGTTGTCAGCTCCGGTTTTACCGAGTACGCAATGCTTGCTTCCTCCCCCCCCCCCCCCCTCCCTCTTTTCACATCCGTGTATCACCGTGCGTTTCATTTTTAACTTTTTTATTTTTTCTCTCTCAGGTCTGCGTTACTTAACTCTTCAATCTTTAGCTTTGCTTTCATAATTTGGCATCTTGTGCTAGTTTGCCTCTTCTTTAATTCAGTATGAAACTCGAGAAGCGTCAAGAAGCGGATCCATCACCTGTTATCGGAAAAATCGGGCAACTCGGAGTACGTATTGTACTTGGACGTTTCTGTACCTGGCAGGACCTGCAGACGTTGCCGCTTCTTCTTTGTTCCTTTCGTTGTTTCCCTCGTTTTCCGTCATGCCTACCGGTCCGCTATACGGCTCGTTACACCACGTCCCTGGTCGACTTTTCTTTCCCCTCTTCCTTTTGTAGAGCGGCTTCGTTTTTCCTAGCTTCACTGTGGCTTTCTTGCCTTGGACTTGCGCCCCTAACTTGAAGCACGACAGAGAGAGAGAGAAAGAGAGGGGGGGGGGGGGGGGGGGGGGAACCTAGTGAAGGAACCTGCCAAGTAACACAAAAGTGTATATATAAACATTGGAGTAACTAAAAACGTCCCGGGCGGCGTAAAACCCGGAGTTCGCGGCGCCCACTGTCGAAACGAAAGCAGTTTCTTCACCCTCGTTTACATACCGCACTCGGTGACGGCTGTAGCTTGTCTCTCTCTTTTCTTTCTGTTCGGTGTTTACTTCTTTCTACCCGCACCTTCCGTCGCCTCTCTGTCTCCACGCAGTTTCTCTCTGCTGGCGCGCTCGGCGCTTGCCGGCGCGGAATGCGCGTAATACAGTTAGCATTCCATTTCCATTTCGGCCCCAAACACGGCAGGAGCCGGGCAGGCGAAGCCTGGGTTCCCCCCAGCTCATTTGCGTGGCATCCACCGCAGAGACGGGCGCTCCGTCGGCCGAGGTGCGTGTGCGGCCGTGCGTGCGTGTGTACGATAGGTCTGTCGCCACCGCTGCTGCTGTCATTGGTGCTGCTGCTTGTACGCCTTCCCGGTTTTGGCGCCTGTCGCGTCTGCGCTCCGTGCGTCGGCAAGTTTGCCCTTTGCATTCCGGGCCGCCGGGCGCGGGTAGTGCAGAAAATCACCCTTTCGCGCCTGCCCTAATCCCCCGCCGACTTCCGCACGGGGAACCCGCCATTTGTGCGACTCCGCGGCCGTGCTTTCGTTCATTTTGTTCATATTCTCCACGTTGCATAATTGTGCAGGACTGCTGAAGGCTTGTTCGTTTTTTTTTTTGTTGTTTTTTTTTTTGCTTGTCATTCTTTCGTAGCAAAGGAGGCGGGAAAGTGGCTTACTTCCTTCTGTGGTGGCATATTTTGTACGTGTCTTGCGTGTCGGTTTTCTTCTCGCTACGTGGTGTTTCCTCCCTGACTTGTCCGCGTTGCTTTTAAAAGCGCCGCTTTAGGAACGCTCGTTTGCGTTGTGGCTTGCGTCGCAGGCGTACTACAAGCCCGAAAGCTGTAAAACAAATCGTATAGGAGGGCTGGCTCTGCTACAGTGCTGAGCGTTTGAGAAAAACTACCCCGACTTCCATAGTGTGCAAATTGGAGGGAAAAAGGAAGAAAAAAGACAGTGAAGAACGAACAAGAAAAAAGAAACAAAAATGTCCCTGACACCGTTGGCCTTCCTCCTCCGAATTTGCTATTCTGACAGCGTTGCAGTTTCGGCCTAACCTTCTTTTAATCCCGCTTGAGAAAAAAATGCACTGAGACAAATGTAGCGAAGCAGTAAACAGGAGGAAAAAATGTGAAGAGGGATTCTTTGAAGTCAGGTTAACCCCTTGCCTAAGAAGGGACGGTAGTGGCTGTGCCCACAATGGAACACATAGTACGCCTAACGTTCATTCCTGCTTGTTACACGTAACACCATCATCTGGTTCTCAGCTGCAAACCACTTCTACTTAAGTCAGCATGCATTGCTTTAGTGGGTTCTTCTTGCAGCTAGTGAACTTGGCTAACCGATAAGTTTGTAGGGCACATTTTCTTCTTGTAGACATTTGCTGTCGGCCCTACTGCTAGACGGTCATATATTTTGACGCGATATAAAGGCCCCGTCCGGCAGAAGATCCGGCGTTGTCGTCCTCGATGTTGGGAGCTAAACCCAGGGACATGGTTGTTGGAAGGAGACATGGCCGAGCAGTGATTCGTCAGTGGGTTACGTGACGTAACGAGATCACGTGATGCACAAAGTTTGGAGGAGCTGCCACCTGGGGTTACTGATTTGAAGTAGGAATGTGGAGTAGGAATCCAACTTCCAAGCTCCGTATTTCGACTTGGTGTCGTCTTCAGAAGTGGATCGTTTTCTCCACGACCTCAAGTCATCTTGATTAACACCGGAATCGCGTGTCAGTTTGACTTCCGGCTACTGCCTTTACAGCCATCAGATAGATGAGGGCAGAAACGGAGGAAACGACACTTGTGAAAACGATGAAAACTTGGAATACGGGCCCAGACCGCTTGGATCCCGACTCGGACGCTGTACTCTTATAAGCCTTACGGCCGACAGCTGGATATAACTCTGTTAGCTTGTCGTTGTATGCTAATAAAATTATGTGCTATATTAGCGGCACAGATTAAGGAATTGGTAGTTAAAATAGAAGAGTCTAGGGTCTACACGTATGCAGATGAAGATTCCCGAAAAGAACCCAGACGGGGACCATTAACGCTATTGCTTTATACCATTAAATGCGGAGCTTTAGCGTCCTACACAGTTTTTAAATTTTTCGTTCACGCTCGGTGCGCATTAGTGCAATAGTTCATTGGTAGTTCCATTTTATAACTAGCGTATATAGCACACGATCAAAGGTTTTAGCTTAGATTTTAATCATAAAGTGAGGAAAAAAAATGCACAGAAGTTGGGCAAAAGTTTAGTATCGAGCGAGAGCGGTGTTGCACAGGTATTGTTTGCCCTTCTGCTGCGTAGTCAATTGATTGAATTGAGATGCAAATTTTTTCAGTAATTAGATCTCTTGCTTTTATTGATTCGTTGCTTGGCTGTAGCGCCATACTGCGGGACTTCTTGCCGTTGCCTTGGCAACGCGTTGCTGAGCTGGTGTTATGCAGTTGCTATGCGTAGCAACGTGTTACTATGCAGCTCCTTCTTTGCAGTTGCTTCACAAGCGAGCCGATGTTTTTGTTGGCGGGCTTTCGCAATAGTAGATGCGACGGCCAGGATGCAGACGAATGTTTTTTTTATAATATCATTACATTGATATTCGTTACCAAGGTTGTTAGCCACTGTAATGACTTTGAAATGGTTAGCTTCACGAACAGACGAGAGAAAGCGTCCTTTTAAGAATAATGCTTGTGATAACGAGAAACGAGCAATACAGGCGCTTTTTTTTTTTTTTTTTTGACCCAGAGCATTTCTATGGCGGATCAGCAGTTCTCTTATAGAGCGCCCTCTCATGGGGTCGCATTGAACGTCGCCAAGGAACCTAAACTACCAAATAGCTTTCGAGGGGATCTTTCAGGTAACAAGAAAAGCAACAACTACTCCTGCGTCAGAAACTATGCTTCGAGCCGGCATTCGCGGCGAAAGACTGTGTGTCGAGAGAGAGAGAGAGAGAGAGAGAGAGAGAGCAGACTTGCGGCCGACCAACGAGTAGCTAGCCAAGAACTTACGGTGCACTGGACGAAGCCCTTGGCGGGTACCCGGGAGCTGGGTGGAGTGACGAGAAAGGGGAAGTCGGTGTTCGCCATATTTTTTTCCGCAATCGATTTTCGATGGGGCGCCTCTGGCACGGAGCTACACAGTAGATACGTCACTTTCTCCGCGCTTTCGCGTTGCTCGACGGGTATTCTTCCGTTTGCTATGGCTTCGTTTTTGGCTTGGCTTTGTGCCTCGGCAGCCCACTACTGTTCTCAGCCCGAAGACGGCGCACACCTCGGGGGAGGCCCGCGAAAAGTCGTCGTCGTCGTCGCTCGATGCGCGCTGTTCGGTGCCGGGGATCGAAGTCAAACCATGTCTCGCTGATCGTTATGAGCGACCTGAATGCACTTAGGGGAGAGCTGCACTCGGCAAAGCCGGAAAAAATGGGAAAAATATGAGCAAGACGAGGGGGAAAAAGGGAAGTCGGGCGCGGGCTGTAAACGTACGGGGAACAAAAGAAAGGAGCCACATCCCGAGACGTCTGCGCAGCAGAAGAAAGCGGCGAATCGGACATAAAGCGGCGAGATGTAGCAGCGAAACGCGGCAGTAATGTATACATATATGTTGGCCTCCTGTGCCTATATACGGGTCCGAGAGAGGGAAAAAGAGAAATGCGTGGGAAGGGGTGAAATCGAAAGCCACACGGGGAATTGCATTCGGATGGTGCAGTTATATTGACGAGTGCACAACCGTCTTCCTGTCTTTCTTTTTGTTTACCCTCGCTTTCGCTAGTCCTTTGCTTACATTGGGAGAAGGAGTGGGTTTCTTGGCGAAGACCGAGGCGCGGCGCGTTTCCTTTCTGCTCTTCGTTCTTCCTGCAGGCACTGAACAAAGCGTCAGAAGCGTCGATAGAATCAACAGTACGCGTGCATACGAAAGTTCGAGCAGGTACGAAATAAGCGCTAAACGAGAAAAAACAAAAAAGACGAAAAGGGTACAGCGCACCAACAACCGAAAGCGAGTGCGTCAAGGAGGCTGCTGCGCGAAAGCATCTCGGCGTTTTCTTCATTCAGCTCGAATCCATACCGGGCGCGAAGAGGCGGCGGGTAAAGAAAAGAGAGACGCGTCGAACACTATACGTAGTCTCGAGAATGGAATCGTGTTGCGCGCGCGCTTCATACACTTCGCCTCCTCCCCAATCGGTTACCTCTTAGTTTTCGTCCTCTTCGGGAGCTGCCTGTTTTCTTCCCGTTTCCTTGCCGCTGCTGTCCGCGTTTTGTGTACGCGCGCACCTGTGCACGTCGATGCATGTGTCTAAAGACTCGAGGCGTGTATAACTGCGAGGCGAAAGAATAGGAATGTAGCAGCGAGCGCGCTCGTTCTTCGATCCGGCCGTTTTCGGCGCTGACTGCTGCTTTGTAGCTTTTTCCTCCTTCCGTCCTCCTTCACCCCGCAACTGCTTCCTTCTCTCGATCGTACTTTCTTCATTTCATCGCCTTGTTTTTGTCTTTCTTTTTGCATTTGCATTTTTTTTACACACAAAGTTCTGTGTTACCTTTTGAAACTGCGTGCAATGTGTTCGCCTGTATGTCTGTATGTACACAAGGCGTGCGCAAGGATACCCCCCCCCCCCCCCCCCCGCTCCCATTCCTCCCCTTTTCCCTTTTCCCCCCTTTTTTTTTCGATGCGTAGCTGGGGTAGGGGAGGGGTATAAACAGCGCGAGCGCAGCTACGTAGGAGCCGTAACCTGAAATTGGGCACACCAGCATTATCACTAGGTGCCTTTCTTTACGGCACTGTTCGCTCTTTTTTTTTTCTTGCTTTTAACTTCCCTTGCCTTTGCCGAAGCGCGGTCGCAGAATTTTTCACCCTTTCGTCGCTATTTCGTCGTTTTGAAAATGTCCGCGAAATTCATGGAGTTCCTGAGCTTTGTGCTGATCTCCTGTTACGGCCACGTGCGTATATTGTAGTCGACGCTTTGTTCGCTTTTCGATGCTCGTCCGCTTGCCAACATAGGTTGTCTCGAACACTGTTTACGGACTTTATTCTTGGCGTTCTTTCGGTCAGAAAGGGGCCTTTTGTCGTTACTCACGGATGTATTGTACCTAGTTTCAACGCTTTTGCATTATCTTATTTCGAGTGTAATTTCCACAATTTACGTTGTGTCCAAACTTTTTCGCCGATATCAATCGCCCTATTCTTATGCTTCCTTTTTACCTTTCATCTTCCTTTGTTTCGAAATAGGGATGAATCGTTGTACTGCTGAAACGTAAAGATTGCGAAGACGGGCCGAGAAATGCGTTTCTCGGTGTGGAAGTTTCATCATCCTAAACGCAGTGAGTGGGCTAAAATCTACACTCGTTTAATTCTGCGAATGAGGGGGGTAGCCATTTTTTTATGAACGTTGTGTTAAGTGTTTCGGCATTTGCTTTTGTCGGAACGGCTTCCCCGTGTCGCGAGACTAAAGGTAGCACATTACTTCACTGCTGCGCCCTTTTTCGGATGATCCTTATATCCCCCGCCTATAAGATGCAGTAATGGCGACCACGAATGCTCACAGTGACTGTTCTGCTATCACTGTAAAAAATAATAATAATAAAAAAATCTGTAATTTTATAGCGGAATCGTCCGTAATTAGGTTACGACATCTGCCGTGAAGCAGGAAATGGAAGGTGTACTTGCATATTTGGTCCGTGTGCTTTCCCTCTCAGGAATGCGAGGCAGTATGCACTCCTGCTGCTTTGATGTGAACGTTGAATTTGCTATACGGTGCCAGTGGACGCCTAAATGCGAGAAAATGAGCGCCGTTATACGGTGAGCATAACTGGTCGATCCATCTTTACTCAATGTTTTTAGTAAACATTTGCGTTTTGGACAAACAAAGCAGAACTATTCTAGTTCTTAAAGTACGATGTATCAGCAGCTTAGCAACCTCCAAAAATGTATAAGTCGCACGATCACTGTGTTCGAAATTAAATGAAATAACTCGGATTGACAAGCGCCACTGGCTCCGGTATGCTAGTCCCAGAGGTGGGGTATGCCAGCAGAAGGCCTGAGCGCCATTTTTCTCTCAGGTGGACATTTTTGACCACCTCCAACTGCTATCTGCTATTGGACGTCTCCAATAGCAGATGCTTGTATACAGGCGTCCGCTAAGGCTGAGCTTCAGCGTTTCAACATTGAGCGCTTGCAGGCGGCACCTTGTACCGCTTATCCTGATCTCCAGACGCTCTCTACTTTACGACCTTCTGCGCAAGATTTTCTGGGAATGTTCTTTCAGAATTAAGCAATGGCGGCCAGCTGCTTAGGAAGAGGCTCACAGCCTCCTTCATCGTGCTTGATAGCAGGCTACGCATGGCCGCCACATCGCAGTAGCAGCTTTCGGAAGCGCTCACGCTCCAAGCCGTTCAGCATGCAACATTTCCCGAGGCGGCACCCACTCACAAACACACGTTCCAGGGCTCGGCCGCGGGTCCCGGGCGCACCTTTTAATAATTCGAAACTCTCGGAGGCCGGCCTTTCTTTCTTTGCCGGCGACGAGACGGTCATTGTTGTGCAAATTGAGTTGTTAAGGATGATGGATGCGCGCCCAGTTCCGCGAGACAAAGCCCACACTCTCTCCTCCCTTTTCTCTTAGCCATCCTCTCTCGCCTTTCCGACTCGCCACATGTTGCCCTCCTCACAGCTACAGGCTTGCTCGGGGAAGGAGGAGGAGGCTCGGCGAGCTAGGAAGATCGTGGCTCGGACGGGATTCGAGGCTGGTGATTCGGGAGGATAATTCAGGTGCTCCCGACGAGAGCGTTCTCTGAGCGGCGAGGAAGCCGATGATTTGCAAAGTTTAATTATGCTCCGACTTAGGTCGCGCGGGCCCTGCTCGCGCCTGCGGTTGTTCAGTGCTCTCTCTCTCTCTCTTTCTTTCTCTCCGTCTATTGTGGCTGTCCTTGCGACGCGTGTGGACGAACTCCCCGCTGATGAGGCCCGTGCGCTTGGCGAAAGCGCCCTTTCCAGCCTCTCGAGTGCCCTTTAACACTCGCCCACCTTCGTATTGCGCTATGAATATAGATCGCGCAGCAGGTCTCTCTCGACTCGGAAGCCGGCTTTGAAAAGGGAAGGCGGCGAGGGAAGTTAGTGTTTGGTTAATCTGGTGGCGGGGTGCGGATTAGGTGACTTTCGACTTGGCCCCGCGCGCTTAAGTACACTTCTGAGTGGAAATGAAGCCTCGTGATGGCGAGGATGCGGTGCAGGGACCGTGAACAAATGACTTTGGCACCGATGTCTGCTCAGCGAGGGCGAACGCCATGCGCTACATAGAATGCAATAAAAAGCTGAGGATTGCATAGTATCGATCTGAGATAGGCTGTAGCGCGTTAAAATACAATACGGTGTAGTATAGTACAATACAGCATAGCACAGCACAGCTCAGTACAGTAGGATACAGTACAGTGCAGCTCGGCACAGCTCAGCACAGCGCAATGCAACACAATACAACACGATACGATACATACAATAAAAGATGCTGAATAGTTGAGAGTACCGACAGAGTTATAGGCAGCGGGACACTGGTCTACTGTATGTGACACCCGGTGTGCTCAGGCCCGGACTACAACATGGAATTGCCGAATTCTAGGTATAGATTTATGACAAAAAAAGTTGAGCGAATTAATTTTGTGGTTTGTGGGCGCCCGACTCGCTGACAGGTCAGATGCCACCACTAACAAAATGCTCCGCTGTGTGCAAGGCACAGATGTGGCCAGCTAGTATTCGGCTTAACTTTCGAGCGGAGCGACATCTCATAGCGTGTCGTGAGCTGTATCTTGACCACAAAAACCTGCGAATGCCTTTGGGTAATTCCTCCCTATTCAGTGCTTCATTTAATGACCGAAAAAAAAAAAAAAATCTGCAAATGTTTTTTTTCCGCTAACAGTTCTGCCCCCGACCTGAATGGTGGAAGGAAAGATGGAGCCTTTTTTCCCCCTCCTATAACCTGCAGCCACCGGCCACCACTTTTCTCGGTGACAAATCCCTTTCGCTGGATGGTTTAATTTGGCCCCTGCGAAAAGAACGTTCTTCCCGCCACCGAGCTTTTTTTCTTTTCTTTTTTTTTTTTTTTTTTTTGTCTTTTGCGTAGATCGAAGCGTGCGTGGCCTCCCGTGTGCTTGCGTCGGTGTGTGGAGACGTCATGAGAGAAAACGAACGCAAAATGAGACTGCAAGGTTTTTTAAAGGAAACGTGGAAAGAAAAATGGGAACCTGTGAGCAAGATTGCGATTGGACGTCCTGGCTCTCCCAGAAAGGGAGAAAAGTTAACCTGCCACATAGGTACATGTTTTGTGTGACTTCCCTTCTTTTCCCCTTTTTCCATCCCACGCGTGGGGCTTCTGAGCACTCGTTTTTTTTTTTTTTTCTACTTTTGGGCATCCCCCCCTCTGCTTCGGTTTGAAGTTCATTCGGTGGCAATTTATGGCGGCTTTAAATCTTTCTTCCCCCGGGTTCCCCGCTTTGTCTGATCCCCTGTCTCTCATTGCTCGCGTATAGCGTGGCCGTTCTCACCCGTCTCATAGCCATACTTCTTTTTCCTGAGCTGCGAAACGATTTCACCGCGTTTTCCCTGCCATATAGACTGCCGTCACTAGTTAACGACGGCGATAGTGGCTTAATTGCGCCCTCATCTATTCGGCTTGCCCCACAAACGCAAATAGTTATTGCCGATATTGGCGTCTGAAGTTTTTTTTTTTTTTATTCAACATTTATAAAAGGAGATTTCGCCTTTTATTGCCGCTGCAAGCTTCGTGATAGCGCCTTTTTGCCATTCAGCCTGTTTTTAGCGCAGAGACTGCAGTCGAACTCTTATTAACGTAACCACGTTGTCGAAATGAATTTGAATGCTTAGATGACAGATACGTGCCTCCATCTTTTTTTTCTCCCTCTCTTTTCTGCTGGTATAGGGAGGTGTAAGCATTCAGCATATTGAATAATATTGTACTCAGAGCTCGACTTATAACCACCGCTCGTCAAGATTAAAATTTTGTGCTCGATACTTTATCGCGAGGATGTGCTCAGCTCACTTCATTTTATTTTACATATATCACAGCTTGCGGTACGTTGTACAGGTGCGCACAAATGCTTTGAAAACACGAGAACTTAAAGCAAGTCTTATTTTTATCCGTTTTAGGCACGCATATATCTATATCTATCTATATATATATATATACTCCCCTGAGCGCCTAAGAAAAGAGACCAATCATCAGCTGGTTCTTCACTAAGCGGTACCGTCGGAAAGCTCAGCATTCCTTGTTTGCCATAGGGAAACAGTGAACTGCAAATCAAGGTACGGCCTCAGGAAACAGTGCAAATTCCGCTTAACGTACAACACGGACGTAGTTATGAAGGTGTAGCCGTTGCCAAAAATATACAGCACAAAGGGTTTAATTCTAAGCTCTGTAACGGGGCTTTTGGGAGCGATTGCCGAGTACGTAATGTCTATACGGGTGACGACGAGATAGCGAACTGAAGGAATATAAAACGAGCCTCGTTACAGAGCTCACAAGCCAACCTTTGGAGTGTATACGCTTTTCGGCAACGGCGCTACAGGTGCGTGCTGAACAAAACGTCGTTTTTATTTGTATTTAGAATGGATTCACGCCGTTTGTAGCAAAATTCAGGGAGGTGGTTCTCTTTGTGGCCCACGGCTCCTCTCATACTCGCGTTCACATGCCGTACTTCTGAGCCGTGTACTACGCAGCCGCCAGCCGTGCCTCCTTCTGTCGGCTCTTAGAAAAAAAAAATATTAGGCGATGTACTGAAATCTTGTGCCGTGAACCAACTGACCCGTATGTTTTGTTTGGCCACCGCGTAACCTTATATTCTCTCATGGCGTTGCTGTTCGGCATTTCGGTCTTGTGTACGTTCAGCTTTCAAGGCAGCTATTTGGTATGGCGTTGAAGCTGCGTGAAGACCAGTGGTCTTGCCGTTATTATTATTTCCTGGGTACTTTCAAGCATGTCTCCGTCGCTTCCGTTCAACAGATGGGCGGAGGAAAGGAAAATAAGGAAGTCGCGAGCTCCACCAGTTATTTCGGGACAGCGGGAAGCTTGCTGTGCATCACACGCGTCTGAAGGCTGCAACCAGGAGCGCCGTACACCGACTGGGAGGTCGTCGGTCACCGTTGACAATAAGCGGATAGGCCACTGCGCTGCCAGAAGAGGAGCCTGGGAGGCGGAGAAGGGGGAGTTGTGGCGAGACTCCATCAAAAGAATGCACCCTAGTAGATTAGGGGACAGTGGCGCGCTGTTTTCCGGAGGAAAGGAATAAAGGGAGAAAGAGGGTGTGAGCAGACGCCAGCCGATGCGGTGGTCGTGCCGGCGCCGATGGTGCGTGTGAAAGCGGGTTCCGTCTCTAACCCTACTTCCCCGCTTCTCTCCGAGCCGTGCCCCAGACGCAGCTATAGGGTTCCGCGCAGTGCTCCCCGCTGCGCTGGCTTTAATCAAAGCTAATGGAAAATAAGGCAACAAAAGGGACTCGGCGCCACTGCCGCCGAATGACGATCGACAGGGTGTGCGTGTGTTTCCGCGCCGCATGCCTTGCCCTTGTGCCACCTTTTCCTTCCTTCTATTCCCTTTTCGCCAGCAGTGGAACGCTGGTTCAGCGTCGACCAGTCGTTCGCGCGTCTCTCCTCGAATTCCCCTCCTATGGGCTGCCCAAACCTATAACGGCACCGAGAGAGACTGGTGCGCCTTCGGGGCGAAATGAACGGGTCTCGCTAGGAAATGCTGGCTGCTTGCAAGGCCGCATAGAAGCGATTGATCGGATATTTTGTGTCTTTCTTCAGGTATAGTTCTTTTCATCCTACTCGCTCGTTTTCTTCTAATTTCCTCTCGCTCCTATCCTCTCGCCCTAGCGTTATGCTCTGCGCCGTTCCTTTCGCCTTTGCCCTGCTCAGTTGAACCGACTTGGAAAACGTCGCTTGCGGCGTAGCAGCAACGACCCACCGGCCTCCAACGACGTCTGCGTGTCGTCGTCGGCGTTCCCGCTCTAGCGCTTCCCGCTCTCCATCCGAGTTCCCTCTATTCCCGAGGCTTCTTCCCTTGTCGTGGACCTTCCAGTTTGTTTGCCATCAGCATTGCGCTCTCGGCTGAGACCGGTACAGCTTTGTGTGCAGCTCATAGGTCGGCAGTATGCGGAGGGGCTCACTCTCACTCACGACCAGTGACTCTCAACCCCACTCACTCGCACTCACACTCATGCCCGCTGCCATTCACCGCCACTCACTCACACTCACACTCATGGCCACTCACGTTCACACGCTCACTCACGCTCGCACTCACGGTCACTATGTTACACGTCCACTCACTCACTCTCACACTCATGCCCGGTCCTATTCACAGCCACTCACTCACACTCACACTCATGGCCTCTCCCATTCATGGCCACTCACTCACACACACTCTCATGACCGCTCCCATTCCCGGCCACTCGCTTGCACTCACACTCGTGGCCATTCACTCACACTCACGACCTGTGCGTAAGTGTGAGTGAGGCGATATGAGTGCACTCATGAGTGAGTGCGCCGACATATGGTGCAGCTGCAGTAGAAGTGGAGAGATGCAAGCACTCTACTTCCATGTTTTACCTGATGGAGAGAACGTTAGCGATGCTCTGAGATAGCTGTATGGCGACTCAAGGAATCGGTCGATCTGGCTTCCGCCATCTGTCTCTAAGAAGTTTCTGTGTGGTCCTTATTATAATAAAAGATTTTTTTTTTTTTTCTGCTGGCGAAATCATGCGTCTCCGTTCCTTGCAGTCGTGGACATCAGAAGTGTTGTATCGGGGATGCAAGGAGAAAGTGATAATATTGTACCTTAAGTATAAAAAATCGCAATTAAAGATTCACTTTTGTCGATACGGTCTCTGAAAAATCTCGGGGCACTTGGACCACTAATTGGGATGAGTCGAGAGCCTTTATAGCGTGGTGGTCCGCAGCCCTCCACAACGGCACCTCTTTTCTTTGACTACCACCTTCCTCCTTTTCAACTCGGCTCGATTCTGGTATCCGTGGAGAATCGTGACAGATACTGCGTCTTTGCTTTCCTGTAAACCGATTTGCCGCTGCCGTTGTTTTTTTTTTTGCTTTTTTTTATTACGTCTTTATTTCTGCTTACGGTAGGCGTTTACCTTGCGGCAGAACTAAGTTGCTTCATGGATGTAGGGGTGGGGGTGAGGGTATGGGTGGGGGTGGGGGTGGGGGTGAAGGTTAGGATAGATATGAGGGACCGGTGTCCACTTCTTCCTCGAGGTAGGGTCGTCCCGAGGTCGGCTCCGCGAAGTAATGGCCTGTACGAAGAAGGAAACGAAAATGCACGGGCCTGCTACTGGCTCTATAGCTGAGCCACCTCCGCAGCCTCGTGCAGACAGAAAAGAAAATAGAGAAGAAAGAAAAAGAAGAGGGAGAGAAAGACGCGCGCCGCAACAACAGCCGTCGTCCACCACCACCGGAGCGGTGGCGGGTGCAATGACGGCCTACAACCGATAAAAATTTGGTGGCAGGCTAGCCCCTGCCGCAAGCGGCGGTGAACTACCTGTCCCAGCCCCATCAGGGGAGTACCACCTTGTACATCAGGGGAGTACTCTTGCCGCTGCTGCCTGCTGTATTGCGTCTGCTTCTGTATGTTGTGCGGTACGGCGTTCAAGGAATCGCCAAATGAAAGGCGCGCAGCACGGACGCCTGGTTCGGACGCCCGGCGGGGTCAGCTTTGTATGTGTGAATCGCCTGATGATGTCATCGATCATGACCAGACGTGACATCATGGCGGGGTGACGTCATGATTACGTCACATCCAGTCATGACGCCACGACTGATCGTGACGTCACCACGTGATAACGTCACAGTCTAACGGTATCCCACGGAATCTGACGACACTCCTCGTTAACGCGCGCACGAACACGCTGGAAGTTACTGTAGTCTCTATTCCCGCTAGCATCGCTGGTACCGTTTCTGTCAGCGGCAACTTACGAAGATGGGTGGCAATTTTGGCGGCGAGTTTATACGCTTTTTTTGTGTGTGTTCTTGCACTGCTCTCAGTTGTTTCATTATCATATATACCGTCTCAACCTTTCAGTTAGCCGTAGTCGTTACGATGATATACGTATATGTAAGTGCTGTCACAGCGGAGTCGAAAAGGAAGGAGTGTTCTCTCGCGCATACTGCCGGGATTTTTATGTTCATACCTCTACAATGTGTCCTAAGTAATTGTGACCAGGCTTTTAAACGAGACAGAGTGTCCGAGTCCCAGTGAAATCTACTTAAACCTACTAACGCCTTTTGACAGTGACGTGGGCTATTTTGCAGTTTTTTTTTTTCGTTTTCTAAATTTTTTGTATCTAATAAACTGTCAATTTAGAAGTTGCAGGCCATCTTGAAAAAGAGTTGACTAGAATCATTGCGCGGATGTACATTTAACGTAGAGTATCTTGTTTTAAGCGCTCTTACCAGCGTGGCTTTGCGATACACACAACAGGCTGGTGGCATGATAGCTTTCTTTTAAAGCCGGTAAATAAAGCTGCGTATATAATAGATTGGTAAAACATTGACACTTTGTTTCTGAAATCCTCACTTTCACTTGAGCTAGGACAGTCTTTTCTAAAAACTTAGTTATATTTAACTGGGCCACGCTTCATACGCAGTGGCTTGAATGCAATATTATATCTTCATAATGTTTTGCTCGTCCAATCTGCCTCATCTCTCGTGTTCGCCTTTCGTGCTTGCGCAGTTATCTTGTGTGCATTTTTATCAAAGTACTAAACTTGCCAGTGGGACAATATCTCGTCCTTTAAAGCAGCACTTTCACAAAGTATCCTTTTTTTTTTTACTTTTTTTTTAGAACTCTGAGTGCGCGGAGAAACGTGCGTTCACAGAGAACCTTATGTATCTTCATTTGTGTATTTGATATGAGGCATGGCGAGTAGTACGCGGGAAACGTCATGCCGGCATATAGAGCGACCGGACATTTCTAAGTGGCCATGGGGTTTACTCACAGTGAACGACAGCTGTATTATAGTTTTCACTTTGCCCACCCAGAGCTTTAGACCGGCAAAAGTTTCACTATGAGTACACGCCTTTAAGTGTCGGCCCTTGGTACTTTTCAGGGCTCGTGACCGGGACTGGTGGGAGGCCGTGCTCGACAACCCACGTCCGACAAACCTGTCTGGGTTCCTGTTCCAGTGGACGCTCGGAGATGTCTCCCTTCCGCCTACCTCGGATGGCGACTCTAGGGTGAGTTCGCTGCTTCGTTTCTGTTCGTCCACGTTCGTGTAACACGTGCGGACGGCGTGAAATAAAGCGCGACCGGATCTCCGTTCCCGCCGACTTGCACGCGCAGTTGGCGCGAATACCTCTGTAAAGCGTGGCGCTTATTGAAGAGATGTCTAAAGTTCGCCGTGATATATTGCGGGTATTGCCACCGTTATTGAAATCGATGCCACTAAACCGCGTACGCTGTCGATCGCTATATCGGCGGTAGGTTGTATCTGAACGCTCCATGAGGCGTTCTTTAAAGCGCAACATCGTCTGAGCCCTCCAGGTTACTTCAAACTCGCGATGTCACGTTACGCTGATTTCCATGCTGCTGTGCAAGCTCGGTCAACGTTGTAAGACACACGGGAAGTAGACTCTTATAACCCCTGTCACACGAGCGCTTAGAAAGCCCTCTCTAACCTATACTATCGGCTCAAAGGCCACTCAGCGCTGCCACGCGGGCAGTTTCAATGGTGACCGAGTCAATAGCCTATCGAGTCGACGGAGGAGCTCGGAACTCTCGAAATTTCCTAGCCTTTCGAGCGGCAGTAGCGAGCACTCTCGGGCGCGGAGCGCTCTTTAACGCGCCAGGGAATGAAATCGGAGCAGTACAATCTATTTAATAGTTATGGGACTTCAAAGTGAAGAAATAATCTTTTAGAGAAAAAAAAAAAGAGAAGTGTGCTGGCTTTAAAACGCTGCGTAATACCACAGTTCCCAGCACTATTAAAAACTGCCAGTTTCGTGAAAAGTGCGCGAACGACCACATTGCTTTTCCAAAACAACTAAATTCATTTCAACAGTTGTGTATATTAATTAGTTGTATACCGAATTAACTTTTTTTTTCTAACCATTTAAAGTTTTTCTTGGTAGTTGGTTGATTGCTAGCGTGCGGGCAAAATTATTCGCTGCCGCGGTGTCTTACCTTGGTGTGAAGTGATGGAACTCAACTGATATTGATGACGTTTGCCTCAAGTTTCATAGTGATTGAGAACCTCGAAGTTCATCGAGACAGTAGCATTTGAAAGCGTCCGTATGACACGGTGTTAGTCGCACAGCCTTCTCGGACTTCGACAGGCTAAGTGGAGATATAGCAAACACTTTCTTCCAATAAGGGCGCTACCATTTTAACGATGCTGCAGGACGATCTTGATCTGAGCTATTTGGTTCATGTCAAAGACGAAGCTACAGCCTAACGGGGAAAAAAAAAAGACACCCACAAGGAAGAGAACACAACTCGAGGCTGCTGTTCCCTTCCTCCTGTTTGTGGTTTTCCATTGTGGTCCACGATTACATTAATCATGGCTACCTGCACTTGCGAGCGTTCTCAACGGACGAACGGCAGGCCTGACACGCATGCAGGGGTCAGGGATATATTCAGAAAGTTTTCGTTTGTGCCGTGTACTTTTCAAAAACTACTCTGTAGAGCCGTACAGGCGAAAAATTATGCTTGGTGTTGATGCCAAAGTACAAGAAATAACCTTTTCGGTGGAGGTGAAAAGCGAGGTACCTGTGTGCTGTGCGATGTCGGTGCACGTTAAAGAACCCCAGGTAGCCGAAGTTTCCGGAGTCCTCCACTACGGCGTCTCTCAGCTTGAGTCGTTTTGGGACGTTAAACCCCACAAAGCAAACCAAACAAGAAATAAAATTGGCAAATACATTTAAGACTGTGAAGTTGGATGAGTGCGAAAGTAGCATGAGCTTGAACGCGCGCCGCTGTCTTTTATGGTAAAAAGACAATAGTTTCACAATAAAAAATGGAGAGTTGAAGTAACATTTTTGGAAACATTGAGCATACAACTGCAGGTAAATGTGGGGGCTCGTTATGACGCAGGTATAGGAAAGAAGCCAAGATTCAGGGAAACGGAGGGAACATCAGGGGACGTTTCCCTCTTTTTTCTTTTTAACTTGTGGCGTTAATGGGAAATTAATACGAAATGAATTTCTATTTTCCTCACACTTTCCTGCTGAGAAGCTTAACGAGGGGCTTGGTTCTGGTGGTCCTGATGCTATGGGTAGTATAAGAGCGTTGTCGCCTATCTCCAGCCTTCCCTGTTTGATCACGTGACACTTCGCCATATCAACTACGCCACTTGCGGTAATACATGGATTTTTACTTCCGCCGCTATGGATGAGAATGGCGCTGCTGAACATCTCCAAGGATCGGTTACGTGCAATGTAACAGCCATGGAAGAAGAAGAGTGAGCAGCCACGACTGTTGCTCAGTTGGTGGAACGCCGTACGCTTAATTCGGAGGTCGTGGGCGAGGATCCCACTGGTGGCTCGTGTTTTTTTTTTTTTTTTTTTTTTGCTTTCTCATGAATTATCTTTCAGCCGTAAAATATTTGAAATTTAACATTAAGGCCAGGAATTTAAAAAAAAAATTCGATATTTACCTTGGTTTCCCTGACTGGTGGTTTCTTTCAGATTATTGGGGACATGGAGAGAGGGGGGGGGGGGGGGAGGGGGCAACCATAAAAGAATGGCGGAGACTATAGCTCGAGGAACGCATCCTCTCTACAGCAGCGGTAGGATTTCTATTTGTGTTCTGCGCGATACGCCCGCTGCTGCAGGCGGTGCTCTCGAGTGCGACAGAAACAGTTCATTTGTTCCCAATGTTCGGGAACGTGAGGAATTACACAAGCGCTGCAATATTTTAAGGAAAGCGCCCGTCCGAGCGAACAGTGGTAGGCTTCACTTCGTCATTGATTGATAGATTGATGCGCCAAAGCGAGTGGAGTCGTATTTACCTTGACCAAGACGCTAGCCGTGAGTCAAAGGAGAGACGCTATAGCCCACTATATCTCGCAGGGTCGCCAGTGAAAAATTACTATCCGGCTAACAGGGTAGCTTACCCGAGTGGGAAGAGTGCGGTTGCGTATAGTAGCGTTGCATCTGCAACTTATCGTAACTTCTCGCTAACACACATATTGGCCGGTTCTGTTCGCACTACCGCCATTTTTGTCCAGACAAAGAGCGGCTTTCTTCTCCTTCGCTGGGTGTATGTGTGCCATCTTCGTATCTGTCCCGCGCAGTCTGATTTCGTCTTGGACGCTTCGTTTTCCAATCACTGAACGCGAACGCGCCTAGAGGCACAATGGTTGTATTGCAAATCTCTAGCTTTCTTAGATGTCTATTTTTCCACAGGCCACAAACAAACACCGTACGCAATATATATCTCATAGATCTTTACTTATAAAAGCGGCAGGCATGTCTTGCTGGCATTGTGACATACTTCGCACATTGTTTTTTTTTTTTTTTTTAATTTTGCTTCGGTTACTGCGGAACAAATAAGAGTTCATGACATTCTGGTTGAAGCAAAGGAGAAATCTGCATGGATAGGGCATATATAATTCGAAAGAAAGATATAACCAATGGTCAGTAAAGGTGACAAATTGGATTGCAAGGGAGGGCAAGCGTAGCAGGGAGCGGATGAGATTGAGAAGACTGCGGGGGGTCACCTGGTTGCAACTGACACAGGACCGGGTTAATATAGGGAGAGATATATAGGAGGCCTTCGCTCCGCAGTGGGCATAGTCCGGCTGATGATGGTGATGCTTACTGAATAACTTGGCGATTACAACATTAGCCGACAGGAAAGTCGCGCGCTCGATATGTCTCGTCTCCTTAATGGGTCTACAGTGTGGAAACGAAAACCTCAAGTATGCGCGGCAGAACAGCGAACGATGCGTACTTCTTCGCTGGTTCCGAGAACTGTAGTTTCTAGTGCACTGCCTAAACTGGCACTGACCCTCCTGTCCTGCCCAGTTAGAGTGCCCGGTCGACCACTAGCGATCGGGCAGCACACTCTCGCCTCGTGGACATTGGTGAGGGGCGGGAGAGAGCAAAGTCGTCGGCTACAAAAACTCCCCATCTCTCTCTTTTCGTGCGGCAGTTCGCAATCTATAGCGCGTGGCCGATCGATGTGCTCTATCTAAATTGCGTCCCGTCCACAATGATGCCTCCTCTTTCCTCTGGCCGTGTCCACTATACTGCCAGGCAGCACGGCCACGTTTTCTTTCACCAGTCTCGTAGCGCCGCACCGATCGACGTCGAGACCCTGCGAGTTCGGGGTTCGGAAGATTTGAGATAGTCCGCCCGAGAGTCCGCTGAAACATTACACAGTCAAATGGGATTAAAGAAACGATAAAAGTGGCCAATGACACGAGTGGAGTTAGCTGCGAAGATGCCTGACCCCTTGTATCGACTCGTTTGCACATGGCTGTTGTGATTAAGCGGCATGCAGAAAGACCGTTAATAAAGAAAGGGGCGCTTCCATTTTCTCGCTTTCGCCGATCAATGCCGGGATTAGCATATGCTTTCGTGCTCACGAGAGGGAAAAAGGTAATTACTGACGGAAGACTCTGGCAAATGGGGACACTTACGTTACTAATAATGAATTTACTTACGAAGCGCTTGTGCGCGACTTCAGCTGGGATAAAGAAGGCTTCAAAATATTTAGCGTGAACTTCGCCAGAGGACGTCAGCTTCGCCCGCGCAGCTTGCGAATGTGCGCATATATTTTGAAAAGGTCGAGCGCAGCTGACGAGGCGGGTATACCTTGATGACGCGAAAGCGTTAAATAGTTCGTGGCGCAGAAAATCTCGTGGCGTCCGCCGGATATAATGATTCGGGATTCCGAAAAAAAAGTAAAAAAATCGAGGGAGAACCCAAATGAATTCAGACTTGTGGAAGATAATAAAATCTTGGTAAACGAAAGAGTGTACAGCCCTGTTATTTGCGTCTTTCTCTCCCGTCTCTGTTTTTTTGCGCAGCATATCCTTTTAGTCTCGGTGGATTTGTCGGGGCACATCAGCGGAAAGATTAATCATGATTAAGCAACTCTGGAGATGAACTGAAAATAATGATTGATGACCTAGACAGGAAAAGTAGAAAGGTAGGCTTGAAAATCAATATGTAGAAGACTAAGGTAATGCTCAATAATCTAGGGAAGGAACAGCAGTTTACGTTAGGTAACGAAGCACTGGAAGTAATAGGAGAATATATCTATTTAGAACAGGTAGTAACCGCAGATCCGGGCCATGAAAGGGAAATAAGAAGAATAAGATTGGGATGGAGCGCATTTGGCAAGCACTCGTAGATTATGACTAGCAGCTTACCGGTATCGCTCAAGAGGAAAGTATACAACTTGCATCTTACCTGTACTCACCTATGGGGCTGAAACGTGGAGGCTAACCAAGAGGGTTCTACTCAAGTTGAGGACAACCCAGAGGGCTATGGAACAAAAAATAATAGGCGCAACATTAAGAGATAGGAAGCGTGCAGAGTGGGTCAGAGAAATAGCTCAAGTTACTGACATTCTAGTGGAAATTAAGAAGAAGAAATTTGCTGTAGTGCGAAGAGAGGATAACTGATGGTCGTTTAGGGTAACAAACTGGATTCCAAGGTAAGGAAAGCGTAGCAGGGGGAGGCAGAAAGTTATGTGGGCGGATTAGGTTAGAAGTTTGCACGGGTCAAGTGGATGCAGCTAGCACAGAACCGGGTTAATTGGAGAAATATGGG
The DNA here is from genome assembly GCF_055883805.1 of Amblyomma maculatum. Lineage (NCBI taxonomy): Eukaryota > Metazoa > Arthropoda > Arachnida > Ixodida > Ixodidae > Amblyomma > Amblyomma maculatum. The sequence continues at coordinate 144,321,896 of NC_139345.1, read as the reverse complement.
AGAGGCCTTCGCCCTGCAGTGGGTTTAGTCAGGCTGATGATGATGATGATGATGATGATGATCAGCGGAAGAAGATGCCGCTGCCGGAGAGAATGCTAATGTTAACGCAGACTCTACTGCACGAGTCATACTGATCACCTGCGAACCGTTTGTTCGCCCGTATTAGTGCGGAGCGGATGCAAGAAGTAAGGTGATTGTCGTACGGTGGGTGTGATGGCCATCATTGGTAAATTACTGTGGGTTTAGTTCGATAGAGCAAAACGAGGGCAATAAATGTCTCCAGCCTGTCCCACCGCCCAACGTTTCTTATGTAAGTGAAGTATGGAAGTAACTTGAGCGTTGCTTTAAGGGTGAAACACCGTAACGCCTTTTTATCTTTTATTGTACGCCACTGAAACACTCATGCACACACCCTTGTGTCACAAGCGCCACGAGCGCCCTCTAGACTCTACTCTAATGCACGTGCACCAACGAGCTTTTGTGGCCTGTGTATAACGGGCTCGTTAAAACGCAGAGAGCCCTGGATTCGGTTCCCTTTACAGAAACCTCTTCGACAGCCAAAAGAAATAGACAGAGGAGGAAGACAGAAACAACAGGACAGCGGCAGTCCGGTTGTTTGTGTCTTCCTCTTCTGCCCCATGTTTGTGCGCTGCATGTAATTTTACTTAAGGTGAACCACCTAATGACTCACAACAAGATTTTGATCAATTGCATTCCACTGCCCAGACCAGGAGAGCGTGTAGTGTTCACCCTGTGACACGCAGTGCCTCCCTTTCACCCGCGCCGCTCCTCGCCTCTGGCAATGAGGGTTCCCCTCTTTTCAGCCCTCGTCTTCCATCGTCTCGGTTTTTCACATTTCCTCCATTTCCTTCGAAAACGCAAGCCTCCACTCAGAGCCTCCAACGTCGGACACGCTGATAATGGGAGTCGTAATGCATAATAGCAGTAGCTGTGTTTTCAGCGCTCTGTTTTCTGTCTATTACAGCTGAAAACTAGCGACTTCACTGATGGCATCTTGTTGCGTTTCACGGTATCAAGCCTCTCTGGTGGTGGCCACGCTATTAGACAAGGTATTTTGTAACTAAATGGGGCGACACACAGAAAGAATAGCAAATACAGTGAACCTACAAACCCAGCTTGAGATTTTGCCTCCATATCTTACTATTTCACATCGGTCGCCAGTATTGGAACGAAAGCAGAATGGCCTCCGCAGCGATTCCCTTCTGCAGAGGACACAATTCCGCAATCCACCTTGTATCTCTCGCCCCGTCTCTACGCGGGCGTCTTCTCTATGGGCGTTTGCCTCCGTTCCCCTCCTCTGCCCACCGCGGACGATGCAGTCGCGTGCCTCACTTTCGTAAAACGAGCCTTCGATATCCCGAACGTGACTCCCCCGAGATTGGTCTTCTCGCCAGTGTGTTTCGTTCACCGGTTTCTGTGTTCTTTCGTTACTTTCGTTTCTTTGCCAAACTCGCTTCGCAAACCTATGCTGCTCCGTATACCTCGCAGAAGCATCGGTGATAGAGGCAGACGCGAGGAATAGGAGAAGTAAAGCGATAGCGACGGAATTAAAGATATATAAAAAAAATAGGGAACCATGCTATCTTTCTTCTTTTTTCCATACCTCTATTCCATCCGCCATTGCTATTCTACTATTTTCCCGCATCCCTTTCTTCCCTACATGTCCCTGTTTTCGTTTTTCTATCAGGAAAAAGTGCGCCGCCGCACGTACGCGTTTGTTCGTCGTCCGAATTTCTTTCCTCCGCCGTTTTCCATTCCCTCCTTTTCTCCAAGGATTGCCTCCTCTTTCCCCTCGTTTCTTTCCATCCTAGGCACATTCTAGCCAGCATCGGGAAACCCATTCCGCTGCACCGCTCAGCTCGCGTGACCGAGAGCAAATGAAGCCCCGTATTAGCGGGGCCAGGTAGGAAAGAACGCCGCAATGAGGGGGGAAAAATAATACGCGCGCGACTCGAATTAGAAGAGATGGTACCACGACGGGCTCGCCGTTTCTCTTCTATCCCGTTTTCATTCGCCTCTGCTTTTCGTCATACAAGCAAGACCAAGTTCAAAAATTATGAGGGATTTTAGCGACTGAAGTAGTGATAGGCGAAAACCTGAGTGCCGCATTCTGCTACTCAATTGGCACTAATTATTAATTGATTAGTCAATTATTCACTAAGCAGACTATTAATTATTCAATAATTGGTAAATAATGAATCACTTGATCAGTCATGAATTAATAATTAATTCGCAATTGATCATTGATTGGCATGTGGCTATATAAGGCACGCATTCGCGCATACTGTGGTGGTGCTCTGTGATTGGTCGAAACCTCTATGACGCCATCCCGCCTCGGCCAATCAGAGCCGCCGCAAAAGCGGGACACATTTTGTCCACAACATCATGAGCCATTAAAGGCTTTTTGCCTTAATATCTCGCCTGGGTATGGATTGTTCTCCCGCTGTCCGCTCTCTTTTCTTGTCTTTCTCTTTTTTTTTTTTTTTTTTTTTTTTTTTTTTTTTTTTTTTACTGGCGATTCTGTCGCGCTACTTCTGTGTTGATCCGAAGCCTCTTTCTTTTTTTTTTCTTTGTCAAATTCGCCAGCGTCCACTGCGTCAACTCCGTCACTGATGGTTCAAGTTCATGAAGTGCGGTGGTACACCTTGTGCCTTCGGGGCGCGCGACTTGCTGAAAACAGGGCGGCTACTCATTAGCCACGTCATAGTCGCGTCTCGCATGTAGCGTGACGCGATCTCGATGCGTCTTGGCAATTAGATCTAGCAGTACAGGTCAATTAGCTGTGCCAGACAAAAGCTCTCTGGAATACTGAGCCGGGTGCGACTGTTTTAACAAACTTCAACTATTCGCCATGTGCCCTGCCGGGGTGGCGCAGCGCTTACGGCGCTCGACTACTGTGCCCACGGTAGCGGGATCGAATCCCGGCCTCGGCGGCAGCGTTTCGTTGGAGGCGAAACGATGTGGCGTCCGTGTGCTGTGCGATGTCAGTGCACGTTAGAGAACTCCAGGTGGTCGAAATTCCCGGAGTCCTCCACTACGGCGTCTCTCATAGCCTGAGTCGCTTTGGGACGTTAAACCCCACAAATCAAACCAAACCAAATCTATTCGCCATGTGTGAGAATATAGCCAGACCAGCGACGTCTGCGTCTGCACGCACGACCATACTTTGTGGCCCTCACCATTCTCCGGCCGCCGTGGGTAACTGCCGCGTCACAAATTCCTCCTTGGCAGATGCGAGAAAGAGAGGACGATCACGACCCTCGTCGATGATGGGATGAAATCTCGCGCTTCGTTAGGAAAAAAACCTAAACGGAGCGCAGAATGCGCGCAGGAGGCTCGATGTTGACGGGGCATCCACTCATGACGTGTGCTGGCGCCAAATTTGAAGTGCCCGATCTACTGCTTCGTGCCAACGCAGTTTATTTCGCCCCGTCTCTCTCTCAGTAATATCGGTCACGTAGTTGGCATGCAATGACTTGAGCCAGTCTGCGAGTTACAAGCACGTAGTACATGACGTGCGTGATATCGCTTGCAGTTCCAAGTGAGCGTCGTAGCCACTGCATCGCGGCTTCAACGGGCGCGCCTCTTGTGCTCCGTTTCGGTTTCGCATGAAAAAAAAAAAAAAAAATGCAGCGGTTTAGATTATATTTTCTTCCTTTTAAACACTGATGCGGCGTCGTCTCGTTTACGGCTTCGAGCTCTCAAAGATGTCTAGCCACCGAAGTGCGCATAATTAGAAATCATTTGTTGCAAATTGTGTCCGGTGCGACTGCGAGTTTGTTCATGGCAATTATGTTTTCCTATTCTGAAATTTGCTATTTTCAAGATTTTTTTAAAGTGTTTACTGAAATACCCGGTACAGAGGTTAAGTGAATATACCGTAGGTATACCTAGTTATCCTAGTTATCCGACCTAGTTATCCGACCGTATACGTTCTGTAAGCATGACTACATTATCTGGCGCCTGTGCCGAAGCATTGACGCAGTCGAGCCGGCACGCACCTTACGCATGACGAGACTGAGCAACCAAGCGCCGGCGAAGCAGTTGTTAAACCCCCTCTGTTAGTCACTTGATATCAAGGCTGATAGCTTCCGAGTGAGCGCAGCAGCTTCGCCTCTATACGCAGCGGGCAGTGACACCACTGTCCGCGCCTGCGTTCCGGTGGCTCGAGTTCACAACGCCAAGTGAACGACCTTGGGCGTTGCAGTGCGATGAGCAGAGCTTACGCTCTAGTATTATTCATATATATGGGAGATCATTTAATAGCTACATTTTAAAATCGTTACGTCAGAGTTGGTTAAAGTTTGTATATTCTGAGCTTTTTTTCTCTAAGATTCTCATAATCGCTTGGTCTTTTTTTTTTTTTTTTCTCATGGTTCCTCAGAAGTTAAGACTTTCCAGTGCAGGATTTTATTTTTCATCGCGGGAGTGGCATGCGCCCAAGAAGGGAGCGCTTTCATTTTCCGGAAGGAAAAAGGGCATTTTACTTGGCATTAAAACGAGAGATAAAACTGTGATACAATGATTCCCTCTTGGAGCAGATAGCATTGAGCGAAGCCGCGAAGAGGCGGAAATATAAACTTCCAAAATTAACATGATATATATCGCCGAAGGTCATACTGTACTATCTGGCAGATCTGCAATGTAAAGTGCATATTTGCGAAGCGCTCTGCATGGAAGGATCTGTGACTATACTACATTCCGAGCGGCAGCTTGACTTAGTGTCCTGGCTTAGTATGCGCCCAGTGCACTGTTCACTGTGCAGCGCTGACTTGAGCACTGGGAAACTTGGTCGGACCTTTAGGGGAATACCCCAAGCTGAAGTACATTTGTAATAAAGGAGTAACTACTCATTGACATCTACCAAGCGAGGATGTCAATGAGTATTTGCTGTCTTATTACTGGAGAACTTCGTACGCGCTTTCAGCGTGGAGGGACATCCGAAAAAAAAAATAATAATAGACGGCTTCCTGCGCGTTTCGGTGAACTGAGCAGCGACCATTTCCAGTGGCGCCGCGCGCTCACATTTGGCGACACGAATCAACCGTGCATTGGGCCATTGCGAAAATCTGGGTGTATAGTCCCCGCCGCGCGCGAGTGAGGATTGTAGCTTGTGCAACTGTCTCAACGACGGCCTCCGAGGCAGGCTGTGTTCACTCGAATGGTCTCGGTTGCCGCGCTTTCCTAAGCTTGTATCGCAGCCCGTGACCAGCTCTACATACCACGCGCCGTCCGGCCAGAGCTGACCGGCGCGTCGCCCGCCGTCTTCTGATCGATGCGCTGAACAAGACGTTCTCAGCCTGGGCACGTGATGGATGACCCCTTGTAGGACAGGCAGAGAGAAGGGAAGAGGAAAAGGGGAATGAGGAAACCCTCGCGTTTCCCCCGTTAGCCCGATGTCGAGGCTGGGAAGGGGCATGCATGAGGCTGTGCCTCAAACATCTAGAGTCCCCGTTCTCGGTGCAGAAAGGCTTTTTATTTTTTTTTTGTCACAACGTCGGTGTCTTTGTCAGCGGTGCTTACGATATATCAAGCATATGCAAAAAGTAGTTGAACTAATTATGTTACACGCAGCAACTAGGCAACGTGAGGCGCCGTCGCAGAGAAGGCGTCACCGTCACTCAGAACACAGGCGTTTTCCTTTATTGCGTGCATCGAAATAGTGCCTCTGAAACGGCGACTCTACCTCGCGACCTCGGGTTTTGCAGCTGGAAGAGGCGGCCGCTTTTCGATGGAGGCGAAAACCAAGGCGCCCGCGTGCTGTGCGATGTCAGTGCACGTTAAAGAACCCCAGGTGGTCGAAATCTGCGGAGTCCTCCATTACGGCGTCTCTCATAGCCTGAGTCGTTTTGAGACACTAAACCCCATGAACCGAACCGAGCCATCAATCCATTGGGAGCGTGCGAAAGGTCCATCGGAAGCGTGCGCCCTACCGGCCAGACCCGACGCTGAAAGGAGCTTAGCACCTTCCGCTGTATTTGTTGTGGAAACAAGTAACACAATTTAATTAAGGCTGTATTAGAGAGTGACCCCTTATTCCCAAGAAATGGTGCAGAGAATGTGCCCCTGCATTTGTCAGGGTATCGGGCAGTTCCAGACTAGTTGCTTTGCAGTAGGTAGTTAGCACATTATGCATAATCCATCTTAAGGATCCTCCGAGATATCTGAGCAAGAGAGACAGTTTTTGAGTCGGTAAAATGACGCTGACTTACTCCGCACTCTCCGATGTCGAAACATGATAGTTCAGGAACGAATTTCTGGGGTCGCAGCTTCCAAGGGATGGTGTAGGAGCTGCGCCTGAGGTGGATATTTCGTATAGATAGGATCACATGGTGAGCGGTGCAAGAAGAGGATATGATGTTGTGAAGAATGCCGTCGGAGTTCAAGTGCGGAAAAGATGCACGGGATTCACTGTAAGCGAGCTGCTGATGGTCGGCGGCGCCAGCACGATCTGGGCCATATGTCGTTTTGCGCTTAAGTAAAGGAGTTCTGGCAACTGAGTTGCTGCTGGGAAGGACCATGTTCGATGTTGTAGGGGCGTGTCGGCATGCCGTTTAAGCGTCGCCAGAATCGATAACGATGGCCACGGGCTGCCAAGATGTGCGTGGACACATGGACACAATCCAAAGCGACGTCGCAGGTGGCGATAATAACGGGGGGCTACGAGTGTCGTGGGGGATAGATCTAAGAACGCAGGAGGCTTTTTATTATTATCTGGGCGGTGCAAAGCGGGATGGTGCTTATTTTCACAGAGAGCTGTAAAAGATGATTCTTATACTGTGACCCTTCTCTCCACCAGTCAGCTGGGTGTTTTAATCGTGCGGATTTCTACGCACGTTTTGTTAAAAATTCCTTTCGAACCATCACTCCTCCTAAGATATTAATAGACGTATCAGCCAATCAATAAATCAATCAATCAATCAATAGGCATAAAGTTGAGATGAAATTCCATTTTATGGACGGACGTGGACATAGGGCCGATGGTGGTGTTAAGGCGCTGTTATGCGACGTTTCCCGCACTTGAGCTCGTAGCCTATTTCTCATTCTGTGAAGACTCGACGCTGACGGCGCAATCGATTAATTTCAAGTGGCCCTGAGCATCGGAACCGTCACGTCAGTATATTTATGTACCACCACTGCTCGACCCAGTTCAGCTTGATCACCAACCATTGGGGTCCTCGCGGCGAAGCACAACCTGTGGCTTGCGAAGCCCTCCCTCCGCTCCGTAAGTGTACTACGGAGGGTTATCGACCGAGCCTTGCCGATACGCTTCCCGCATGTTCTCCCGTCGATTTCGTTTCCCAAACCGAAGCGGACGACGAGGGTTTGATTTAGGCTCAAACGGCCCGTGGGCTGGTCCCACTACTTCCGACTACTGCCGACGATGGGCCGGCGCCACGGTGCGGCGGCCGCGATACGGAGATGCACGTATCCACCAGGGAGGGGCGATCCGGCTCCCAAGGCACGCGGCAAAACACCGCGTGTATAACAAGGATCGACCGGCAGCCGTCCAGCTCGTTTCCGCCGGGAGCCGATCGGTCCTTATTGGACTTTGCTGAGACAACACGCGCCACCACGCTCCTCCTCCGTCAACAGAGCTCTGGCCGTCTTGGGAATGCGCCGCTCCGTCAGCCAGGCACGTCCGCCGCCTGCTCCGGCGGAGGAAAACGTTTGTCACGGCGCTCTAGTGCGCGCGCGTGCGCAGCGTCGGAACTGGGGCGGCTATAGGAGCAACGCCAGTT
>NC_139345.1:143674133-143704133 GCF_055883805.1 Amblyomma maculatum | reverse complement strand
CCGACCACCATCGTCATGACTCAAGAGGGCCACTCCGCTACTTCGGCTTCTACCAACTCGACTCCAGCTCCCCTTGCCACTTGGACTGTCAGCAGCCGTCAGCGCGACCCGCAGATGTTCGCCGGTCTCCGAGGCGACGACGCTGATGACTGGCTCGACAGCTACGACCGGGTCAGTGCTTTCAACCGGTGGGACGATTCGCTTAAACTAATTAATGTGTCCTTTTATTTGACGGATGTGGCCAAAACGTGGTTCCTAAATCATGAATCGACGATTCCTGACTGGGCTACCTTTAAACAAAAGTTACGCCAGATTTTCTGCGCTCCTACTGTTCGCACGGAGTCGGCCAAGAAGAAGCTAGAAGCCCGACTTCAGCGGTCCAATGAGACCTATACCTCTTATATCGAAGATGTTCTAGCACTTTGTCGGCGCATAAATGACACCATGTCAGAGGCCGAGCGGGTTCGGCACGTCCTTAAAGGTATTGGGCCACTCGCCTATAACGCCCTGGCCGTGCAGAACCCTACCACAATTGACGCCATCATATCGACCTGTCAACGCCTTGACGAACTACAGTCAATACGCCTGCAGCCTGATCCCACTTCATTTGGTTTCACTGCCGAAGCTGACCTCCGTGCTCTTATTCGCGGATTAATTCGTGAAGAGCTCTCGGCTCAAGGTAATTTGTGCCGCCCTGCATCTGAGCCACATCCTTCAAGTGCCGGCCTGCGTAGCATTGTCAAAGAAGAGCTGGCCTCAATGACCTATTGCCCGCCAACATCGGTCGCTCCTACCATCTGTCAGGCGCCAACGTACGCCCAGGTCACATCCTTGCCGCCTGCAGTTGGAGCGCCTACGCCACCGGCGCCTACCACTGCTCATGTCGCTGCATTGGCACCACCTGCCGCGGCGCCGACATACTACCCTAACTGGCACCCAGCCCGCCCTGTTTGTTATTACTGCGGGTACCGAGGCCATATTTCCCGCTTCTGTCGTCGCAGGCTCCAGAATGAACGCCGCGGCTACGAATCATTTGAAGCAGACTACCCTCCTCGCTTTTCCGGCTCTAACCACCGTTCATTCCCTGATTATCCCCGACGTTCATCACCCCCGCCAGAAAGCCCCGCTCCGCCTGCTGGTTACAGGCCTTCAAGACGCCGTTCTATTTCGCCTTTTCGCCGCTCAACCTCGCCTCTCCGTCAAGCTTCTCTGACGACCCCCCGCTTGTCGGAAAACTGACCACTGCAGTTTTAGGAGGGAAAACTGCACTCTTCGACCATCCCAAAAATCCTCCGGAACGTCCCTGGAATATTATTTTAGTGCGGGTTGAAGGTTTGTCTGTTGAGGCTTTGGTTGACACGGGCGCCGCTGTTTCTGTGATACACACTGACTTGTGCTCCCGCTTGCGAAAAGTGAAAACGCCTTATGATGGACCTGAACTCCGTGGAGCTAATGGTGCAATAATTCGGCCTTCTGCTAAGTGTACTGTGCGAGTTTTTGTTGATGGTGTCCGCCACCATGTACAATTTGCCGTGATGTCACCCTGCGCTCACCCAATTATTTTAGGCTGGGATTTTCTGTCTGCCGCATCAGCCAGCATTTCGTGTCGCGACAGGGTCATTTACATGACCGAGAGCGATCCGTCTTCTGAACCTCCCGAGCCCCGTTATCGCCTACTTGCCGCTACTGACTCAGTGTTGCCCCCTGGATGCGAACAACTTGTTGCGCTTACTGCTCCTGACATTGATAACGGAGATGTGCTAATCGTGCCTTCTGATCGCCATCTGACCCGTGGAATCGCGCTACCACCAAGTCTGGTTCGGTTTGAGCATGGCACAGCGCTTGTCGCTGCTTCGAACACTTCGCCAGAGCCCATTGTGCTGACTAAAGGGACATGTTTTCCTTGTGCCCTGGACATTCACCCGGTGTCCCTCACCACCCTTACCGCCCCCTCTTCCTCACCAGCAGCTTCTTCTGATGCTTCTCTCTGTGTTCTCTTTGGCACCATCAATCCCGACCTTCCTGCGACTCACCGCCAAGCTTTGCAGGAATTACTTCGAAAACACCAAGCCTCCTTTGATGTCACTTCTCCGACCTTGGGCCGAACGTCTTCTGCACAGCACCGCATTATTACAGAAGGTACTTCTATTGTTAGCCGCCGCCCTTATCGTGTTTCCTTATCAGAACGTAAAATCATAGAAGATAATGTGAATGATATGCTCCGACGAGACATTATTCGGCCATCAGCTAGCCCCTGGTCATCTCCGGTCGTCTTGGTAAAAAAAAAAAGGATGGCTCCGTGCGTTTTTGCGTTGATTACCGCGCACTTAACAAAGTCACTCGCAAAGACGTTTACCCTATGCCACGAATTGACGACTCCCTCGACTGTCTTCAGGGCGCCGAATATTTCTCCACTTTGGATTTGCGTTCCGGTTACTGGCAGATACCGATGCACGAAGCCGACAAAGAAAAAACCGCATTCGCTACTCCCGATGGGCTTTACGAATTCAATGTCATGCCTTTTGGACTTTGTAATGCCCCCGCTACGTTTGAGCGCATGATTGACACTGTTCTTAGAGGACTTAAGTGGAAAACATGCTTGTGCTACCTGGACGACATAGTTATCTTCTCTGCGACTTTTTCTGATCATTTATGCCGCCTTGATCAAGTATTAACGTGCCTAGCATCCGCCGGTCTCCAGCTGAACACAAAAAAGTGTAATTTCGCCAAGAAAGAAATCAAGATCCTGGGCCACCTCGTCAGCCGCGATGGCATTCGACCCGACCCTGACAAGCTTGCTGCAGTTTTGAACTTTGCACGCCCTCAACGGACTAAGGAACTACGCAGTTTCCTTGGCCTGTCTTCGTACTTTCGCCGTTTCATTCGCAATTTCGCTACCATTGCTGCACCGCTCTACCGCCTCCTTACCGACAGTACTACTTTCAATTGGTCCGAAGAATGCGAAAAAGCTTTCCAAACCCTAAAGAATGCCCTCACTTCGGACCCTGTTCTCGCTCACTTCGACGACACTGCTGCTACCATTCTCCACACCGATGCCAGCGGCCTCGGTATCGGCGCCGTACTTCTGTAACGTGACACCGCTTCTCGGGAAAAAGTAATTGCGTTTGCCAGTCGAACTCTAACACCAGCGGAACGCAACTACACTATCACAGAGCAAAAGTGCCTCGCCGTCGTTTGGGCAGTTCAGAAATTCCGCCCCTACCTCTACGGCCGCCATTTCACGATCGTTACCGATCACCACGCTCTGTGCTGGTTATCAACCCTCAAAAATTTGACTGGACGCCTTGGCCGTTGGATTCTGCGTTTGCAGGAATACCACTTCGATGTCATATTCAAATCAGGTCGCAAACATCGAGATGCCGATGCTCTTTCCCGCTGCCCGCTCCCAGAATCACCACCTAGTGCTTCTTCGCGCCTTCCTGCGTGCACCCTCGGCGTCGCAATGTCGTCCAGAGCTCCAAACATCCCCTGTGCTACTCCTGCCGCTGCTCCAGATCGGTACGCCATTATTTCACACCAGCAAGCCGATCCCTACTGTCTTTCCCTAATCAACCTTCTCACCGGTGCTTCTCACCCTCCTACCGCTAGGATGCGCAGACAACTCCAAAATTTCAAACTTGACAACGGCGTGCTGTCCCGTTATATTTATTGCTCTGAAGGCACCCGTTGGGTCCCCGTTATTCCGAAAGCGCTTCGCACCCGTATCCTGGCGGCTTTCCACGATGATGCTACAGCCGGTCACTTAGGCTTTCATAAAACTTACCACCGCGTGAAAACCCGTTTCTTCTGGCCAGGCCTCGCCTCAAGTGTGGCAAAATACGTCGCCTCTTGTCTGCCATGTCAGAGCCGCAAACGGCCAACTTCTCCTCCTGCTGGCCTACTACAGCCGCTACCTTGCCCAGCTACTCCTTTTGCCGTTGTTGGCATAGACTTATACGGGCCACTTCCATTGTCCGCACGAGGTAATCGCTGGATCGTCACCGCCGTCGACCACCTAACACGCTACGCTGAGACCGCTGCCCTGCCTAATGGCTCAGCACATGAGGTCGCGACCTTCTTTTTGGAATCGCTCGTACTGCGTCATGGGGCCCCTCAAGTGCTTCTCAGCGATCGTGGTCGGACATTTCTGTCGACGATTGTAGCCGAAGTTATTGAGGCCTCAACCACACATCACAAATTGACCTCCAGCTATCACCCGCAGACCAATGGGTTGACTGAGCGGTTCCACCGCACGCTTTCTGACATGTTGTCTATGTACGTCGACCAGGACCACCGAAACTGGGACGTAATACTTCCTTTTGTTACGTTCGCCTACAATACGGCTGTACAGCGGACCACAGGTTACACCCCGTTTTTCCTCGTTTACGGCCGTTCTCCTGCTACCTTTCTTGACGCCTCTTTCCTTTCTACACATGCCAGTTCCTCGCCCTCTCTTCCTGACCAGTTCCTTTCCCGAGTGGCCAAATCTCGCCGGCTTGCTCGCGTCAACACGGAAGCCAGCCAGGAAGACCGCAAATGCCGCTATGATGCAACCCATCGCCAAGTTTCGTTCCGTCCCGGCGACGAGGTGTTACTTTGGACCCCATTACGCACTCCTGGTCTTTCTGACAAGTTACAGCACCGTTACATTGGTCCTTACACAGTTCTTGCAAAAACCTCCCCGGTCAACTATCGCGTCTCTCCTCTTCACCCTCCTCCGGACAGTCGTTACCGTGGCACTGAAGTTGTCCACGTTTCACGTATGAAACCTTTTATTCGGCGCAATCCTGCGGACTAACTGCGGCCAGGCTGGCCGCTTGAACTGCGCGGGCGAAATAGTGTGAGCACTGTGTGGCGCTTCTTCTTCCACACGGCTGAACGTGCTGCAGCCACCGTAGTGCTGCTTCATCTTCATCCTGCTCCCTCTTGTAGATACCCATCGTCATCGCGGAGTGTGTTTGGCTGCAGTGTGCGACCAAGGCTTCAGGTCTGCAATAAAGCCTGATTCCCCAAGTCCGACCTTCGCGTTACCTTACAATACATACATACATACATACATACATACATACATACATACATACATACATACATACATACATACATACATACATACATACATACATACATACATACATACATACATACATACATACATACATACATACATACATACATACATACATACATACATACATACATACATACATACATACATACATACATACATACATACATACATACATACATACATACATACATACATACATACATACATACATACATACATACATACATACATACATACATACATACATACATACATACATACATACATACATACATACATACATACATACATACATACATACATACATACATACATACATACATACATACATACATACATACATACATACATACATACATACATACATACATACATACATACATACATACATACATACATACATACATACATACATACATACATACATACATACATACATACATATGCTGTTGTTTTCGTAGAGGCACACGCTATTCCTGAAACTTACAGGGCTCACGATAACAATGGGAACGCTATAGCGGTAGTTTCGTGACCACCTTCGAGATGCAAGTATCAAATTTGCTCTTCTGCAGGTTGGAGAGTACAATTCACGGCCATATGTACATAGCTGTCGCGTCACGTCGGTGCATACTATGATCACGAGCATGGAATGCGTTGCTAATGAATTAGTCGATGCTCGTTGGTTTCTGTAAGCGCTACAGGCACAAGCAGACTCTGGACGAAGGGCAGTGAAAAGGCGGTCATGGAGGTGTCTTTTAAACCATTTCATGCGCCTCAGGAGGCTAGTTTGCCATCCTTTGTCTGGCAATACGACAATATTTGAATTTTTGTTTTGCGAATTTTGCTGCGCTGCTGTTGCTTTGGTTTTCTGTGTACCATTTTACAGAGCAAATTAACGCCCTTCTGTCATTTTCGAAACCGCATACTGCGAAGTACAGGACTTCGGATTAATCCTACCACCGGACACTCTTCAAGGGGATTCACCTGTTTTTATTTCGGGTTCGTGCGGTTGTCTTCGTTGCGTTTCACGCGTTTTCGCTACACCATACGCAAATGGCATTTTGTTAACTGTCAACCAGTGCTCTATTTTTTCAGCCCTGTTTTGCTATGGCCTACCCACGTGCGCCACTCGCCAGGTCAGTCGTCCAGCTAATGGCCTTCATCAAATGAGAGGGTAGAAAAAAGCAGCAGTAAAAAAAAAAAAAATGCGAGCGAAACGACACGGAAGAGACAGAAAGCTAGCTGGGAAAAGGGGGGGAAATAAACAGGGGCGAAAGGAGAAACAAAAAGAGAGCAACCGCGAGCAGATTTGGGGAGTTGGGTTCCCCGATGATATGAGGAACTGGGTCAACGTCTTCGCTCTAGCATCGATGCCTTCGGTTGACGAGGCCGGTGGCCCCGGGCCATTTGTTAGGACACTGGTCGATCGCTCAAATGACCTCATCCATTAGGGAATGCTGCTCGTCTCTGCGTACCTGAGCAGAAACAAAACGGTCGGGAAGGTGCTTCTCGATCGCATATACGCGGTCGCAGGTTGCGATGTCGACCGGCCGCACATTGACGAACGAGTAATAGCGCCTTTTGTAATGACGTAAATGTAAGGCATAGTCCAGGTATAGTCCGGTTTAGTCCGGCTGATGATAATGATGATGATTAAATGTAAGCGAAGTGCTTGTGGGTAGCAGTGCACAGTTAAGGACAAATCCGCCTTTTTCACAAAATGTGGCGCCCTCCGGGAGTGGTTGAAAATTCGTCTGCTACTGGTTGAAAACGTCCTTGGCGCCAGCGAAATGACGGTGTGTGTTCTGGACAGCTACCGCCATCTGTCGCATACGCCTGTCAAGAATATTACCTGCACAGGGCCTTCGAGATCAGTGACAGCTGCGTCGATCACGGAGGCCAGGAACTGCGCATGCGCATCTGGGGTTCGTGGTTTGTTTTCAACCAGGGGAGAGGCGCGCATGCGCAGAGCGGCCTTGTGAAAAAGGCGGATTTCGCCGTAGCGCAGTTACCTTCACTAGTTTACGATGCGACAGCAAACGCCTGCGTGCCCTTGTTTTCAGTGCGAAAGTATTTCTTGGCTCATAAGTGACGTAGAAAGGATTTATGGACAGACTGTGTTGGCATGAACTCTCAGCTAAAAAAAAATAAGAAGCATTGGCGCCACTTAGTTTCAACCCGCACCTGAACGAACAGATCAGCTTCATTGTCCAGGCAAGGGAAATTAATACGATCGCCGCATTCGATCACGCCACGTGTAAAACTGCAAAATAATCTCGCAATGGGCAGTAAACATGGTCTTCTTCACCAAGTTCCCACTTCTTCCTCCTTAGATCTTGGCACATATCCACGAGGGGGATGGTCAGGGTTCAGTGAGGACAGCCACTGCAACACTCTCATTAGTACAGTGAACATCGTCATCATCATGAAGATCCATCGGCGTCGCTCTTTCATTTAACTTAGGCAAATACATCATAAGCATACGCGTTCTGGCCGAATGCGGCCGAGGTCCGCTACCGTAGTGTCGGGCGAATCCACCAGGTGGCGTGAGAGAAGTCGCAATGCTTTCGCAATACTGAGCTTGAGCAGTCTTAATTGAATCCCTGGAATTTTCGGACTGACTTGCGCAGGGACGGAAAATAATGAAGACTACGACATCCAAAGCGCAGCACAAAATACTGGCTGTTTAAAACGCGATTATTAGTTAGTTAGGCTGCGGCGGTATCGTAATGTCTAAAGCAGATGGCATCAAAGCTGCTCTGTTGGCTCCGCCGCGGGCTCCAGTCGCTCTCGCGGCCATGAAGAGTTTTATTTGGTATTGATTTAAATCGACGATTTCGAAGCATTACTTGGATAATTATGCTGGATCAAAACTTTCACGTTATTACGTATATCATGATCGCTACCACGCACTCAGCAAGACATCCATAGTTAGTGTGTGACACTGCCGGGCTACACCGGTTTCCTGCCGCAATGTAAATTTTGTAGAACGTAGTCGACCGCAGCATCGCGGTATCGGCAGCCTTGGAACGAGTTTTACTGTCGTAAAAGAACTCTTCCCGCGCCGCATAAAAAAAAAAAAAATCTGCACCGTTATATATAATGGATGTGGGACCAAGCCGCGTCATTGGCCACGTCGAGAGCCGACGTGGCCAATGTTTACGGCGACGTTTTACGGTAACGCAAGTGGACGCACGTGCATTTCAACGCGAGGTGAAGCAATATTTATGCTCCTCTTGCAACCGTGCAAGCTATAAACAGGGATGCCTATTCGAGCGACGCGGGTTCGAATTTTCCTTTCTGCTTCCAAATAATTTTCTTTTTTTTTTCATTCCCTGTCTATATTAGGCATCGGATGTTGCACAGCTAAAAGTTGCAAATGCACACAAAACAAAGACATCTCTCATATTTACCTGGAGGTGCCATAACTCCAAGTAAAAAAAAAAAAAAAATTAACGCACATATCCGTGACAGTCTACAGTAGGGGTCATCATCGTCATCATCACCATCAGCCTGACTATAATCACTGCAGGGCGAAGGCCTCTCCCATATTTCTCCAATTAACCCGGTTCTGTGCTAGCTGCATCCACTTGACCCCTGCGAACTTCTTAACCTCATCCGCCCACCGAACTTTCTGCCGCCCCCTGCTACGCTTTCCTTCTCTTGGAATCCAGTTACTCTAAGCGACCGTCGGTTATCCTCTCTTCACGCTACATGTCTTGCCCATGCCCATTTCTTCTTCTTGATTTCCACTAGAATGTCAGTAATTTGAGTTATATCTCTGACCTATTCTGCACGCTTCCTATCTCTTAATGTTACCCCTACCATGTTTCGTTCCATAGCCTTCTGGGTTGTCCTCAACTTAAGTAGAACTCTCTCGGTTAGCCTCCACGTTTCAGCCCCATAGGTGAGTACAGGTAAGATGCAACTGTTGTATACTTTCCTCTTGAGCGATACCGGTAAGCTGCTAGTCATAATCTGCGAGTGCTTGCCAAATGCGCTCCATCCCAATCTTATTCTTCTTGTTATTTTATTTTCATGGTCCGGATCTGCGGTTACTACCTGTCCCAAGTAGACATATTCGCCTACTACTTCCAGTGCTTCGCTACCTAACGTAAATTGCTGTTCCTTCCCGAAGCTGTTGAACATTACCTTAGTCTTCTGCATATTTGTTTTCAATCCTACCTTTCTACTTTTCCTGTCTAGGTCATCAATCATTCTTTGCAGTTCATCCCCCGAGTTGCTTAGCAAGGCAATGTCATCAGCAAATCGCAGATTACTGAGGTATTCTCCATCTACCCTTATCCTTAACTGCTCCCATTCCAAGTCTCTGAATACTTCCTCTAAGCAAGCTGTGAATAGTACTGGGAAGATCGTGTCTCCTTGTCTAACACCTTTCTTTATGGGAATTCTGTTACTTTCTTTATGCAGAACTATGGTTGCTGTGCAGCCTTTATATATATCGTCCAGCACTTTCACGTACGGCTCGCCTACCCCCTGATTTTGCGATGCCTGCATCACCGCTGGGGTTTCAACTGAGTCAAATGCTTTTTCGTAATCAATGAATGCTATGTATAAGGGCTGGTTATATTCCGAGCATTCTTTTATCACTTGATTGGTGGTATGGATATGCTCGATAGTAGAGTACGGTTTCCGAAAACCAGCTTGATCCTTTCCTTGATTGCAGTCTAAGGCTGTCCTGATTCTATTAGCGATTACCTTAGTAAATACCTTGTACGTAACTGATAGTAAGTTGAATGATCTGTAATTTTTCAATTTCTTAGCGCCACCTTTCTTATCAATTAAGATAATGTTTGCATTCTGCCATAGTTCCGGTACCGTCGATGACACCAGGCACTGCGTATACAGTGTGGCCAGTTTTTCTAGCACGATATCCCCTTCGTCCTTCAACAAATCTAGTTATCTGATCCTCACCAGCTGATTTCTCACTTTTCATAGTTTCATAGTTTCGCTGTTTTACAGTAGGGGTAACAAGATATTTCTGATTTGCTTATCGAATTTAGTCATATACTGAATCAGCCCATAGGGCTGCATCAGTGAAAGTGCTTTCGGAGGAATGAGGCACTGTACTTGATAGCATGTAATTGGAGCAGGTTGTGCGGGGAGGGGGGGGGGGGGGAGGGGTGATAGCTTTCCATGCAACTTATGATGGGTTGTACATCTCTATTGCTTTAGCTTACAAAGGGGATTACATGGCGCAGGTTGGTAAAATAGCGTTTATGGTCGTTACTGGATTCGTAGAATGGCGTGGTGTACGCGCAGGATATATTCCTGGAATAATTCGCGACATTACTGGTGGGCCGAGTGCACGCATATTCACTTAAATACGTTGGTTCGGCATGCTTGAGTGGTTCGTTAAGTGCGGGAATGGAATGATGCAGGGCTGCATTTGGCATGCTACATTGTTGAGTGGACCCGCCGGGGTCGGTGCAGTGGTTAGAGCGCTCGACCATACTGTGCCCAAGGATGCGGGATCGAATCCCGGCCGTGGCGCCGCTTTATGACGGAGGCGGAAAAGCAAGGCGCCCGTGTGCTGTGTGATGTCAGTGCACGTTAAGGAACCCGAGGTGTTCAAAATTTCTGGAGTCCTCCTCTACGGCGTGTCTCATAAGCCTGAGTTGTTTTGTAGCTTTAACGCATGGCGGAAAGTTTGTCGTGCTCTAACGTAACGCGGACAAAGAGCACAGTACGAGCCGAGCCACTGTGCATCCTTGCGAAGGGTATTCTCACGACCCCGACGAACGGATGTGCCGTCACTGCCGAAGTCTAGCGAGTCGCGACCGCTGCCCATATAGTCTGGGACTGTCAAGAGTATTCTGACATTGGAATCAAGGCTCTCGCCGATATCCCAACTGCCATCCGCCCGGCTAGCTGCATCGACTGGGTCCTTCCGCTGTTTCTCGACAAGCGGCCCTAGCTACGCTCTGGGCAAAGCTTGGAGAGTTTGTTGGCTTAGGCCCCACAGCCAAACTTTGCGGCAAATGTCACAGACAATCGAATAAGCACCCTCTTCGGCCGCCGTGATTGTGGTGGGGCCAAATGCCCGCACAGATGCCAGCAGCAAAAGGGCATGACAGGGCTGTCAGTAAACGTGTTTCAATCAACCTAATCGATACGATGCTAAATTACAACATCTTTTCAACTTTTGCATTTACACTTTTTCTCTCAAGCCAATGATTTAAAAAATATCTAATTAGTTTTTACTAAATAATTAACTGCTGTGAACGAAAATAAAATTCTGGAGGCTAGCATAGGCGACTCAACATCCCTGAATTTGTTTCACTGTGCTAGGGCAAACCGTATTTTTTAAAACCTTGGTCCAAATTAGCTGGGACACCCGGTATACATATAACGACGCGCACCAGATATGAAGGGATTTAAATGTCTTTTCTTTTTTCAATTTTTTGATACTGCACCCACGACGCGATGATATTGACAGGTTGCTACAAGCGTCATTACATTGCGATGATATGTACGGATAATGTACTGAACACTGGTTAATACAGTTGAAAGGGAAATAAATATTCAAGACACAAGTTGGGCGTAACAGCAAGAACAAGAAAATGAGTAGTAAGCTCTTCACCAGGAAATACAATACTACTCTCAATGTTACAGCAGGGAGGGAAATACAATACTACTCTCAATGTTACAGCAGGGAGGGAAAATCACAAATAACACGGCAGATAGTGTTACTTTAAACAGGATAAGAATGCGCTTAACGTTATTGCGTAAACGACGTTTTTTTACCTGATGTCAGTCAGTTATTGTCCGGGGTTAGAATGGAATATTTTGAAAGCGTTGTTACGCAAGTAAAAAGGAACTCTAGTTAGAATATACGTTTGGCGAGTAGCTCATCCGGAAGAGAAACATATGGGTTGGCTTATGTCACTCTTACAATGGCTATTTAATTGATATGAGAGCTTCAGTCGTGAGCGTTTTGTTTGCGGCAAGGAAAAAAGCTTCGCCCTCGTTAGAGAACATGCAGCACAAGCTGCAGCAAATGTGTTGTCTATAATATGCGCTGTGCTGCTCCCTACTTTCGTAAGGTGAAAGCCTGAGGAAATGTCCGCAGGAAATGCTCAAGAAAGTTTGCGGGAAATGTTCGCATGAACTGACACTTAAGAGAGAGGGAGTAATCGCGTTTATTTGCACCCCTCAAAAGGTTGGCAAGGATCTCGGGCTCAGTTCGGTCCCAGCCGTGTACTCCCTCTCAACCGTCAACTGAGACCTCCTGGATCTGAGCAGCGGCCAGGGCGAGACGGATGACTTAACGTTGTCCTTTTTCGACCAGTTTGAGAAGTATAGCACCTCCCAGGCCTCATTTGTTCTGACAGGTTCTCCAAATCTAAGACACTCCCATATCATGTGGACCATGTCCGCTATACCCTGGCAACGTTCGCACCTCTGGCTGAAATGTTCCGGGTGGCACTTGCTGTAAAGCCAGGGGTTTGGGAATACTCCAGTTTGTAGCTTACACCACATAACCTCCTCGCTTTTGATGAGTTGCTTGCGCGATTTTGAAAGCATTGCTCGGCCTAATTTGGTAATGATTTAGGATATCTTGGTACATATTAAGATCATAAACGAACTGTAGGGGCTCCTCATCGCGCAAGGAGGATGGGGGTTGCATATGAGACGTCACTGGTTCAGTACGCATGCGCTTTCTATTTCCCCTTCTACACCTCGTGCTCCGGTGTCTTAAATGAACGCGGCCTGCTCTGCCGGTCGTGGGCCGCTGGCCAGCACTCGTGTTGCTTAAGAAAAAAATCTGTCTCCGCCGGGAACCGAACCAATATCCCTCCGATCCTCAGCCAAGCGCGCAAACCACTACTCCACGCCTGGCCTATGAGAAACCGATCGCAATTTTCCTGTCTAGCGTGAGGATGCTGTGTTCATTGTTAATACATATAGTGATAATGAAGATAGTAGCATTGATAATGCAGTTATTCATCATGATAATGATGATAGTAGCGATGACAGTGTCAATGCAGTTAGAACAGTCCTGTAAAGTGGCTGTCGCCATTTCCGCTATTTACAGACTTAAGCACAGTCCTTAAATTGTTTTCGGTTTGGTAATGTTAGGGTGTCTAAAAGTGGTTCGAAATCATGACAGCCGAGTCTAAAATATTTAATACAGCTTACATATAAGCCAATAGAAGGACTAAAAACTTCACCGCCCGCTTGAGGAGAGAGAGAGAGAGGAAATGTTAACTATTCGTCCGGTAAAATTTGTGGCGGACATTATTGCCGGTCCGTCAACCTACATATTTAATCTTTGTTTCAATGTCGGCATCTTTCCTCGTGAGATGCAGGTTTCCAAAGTCCACATACTTTACAAAAAAGGAGATAGAAATAATCTAGATAATTGCCGGCCAATTTCCATATTGCCCATTTTCGCAAAAGTTTTAGAGAGTGTTCTTCTTGCTCGTTTGGTGTCATTTACAGATAAGCACAATATAATACATGACTCGCAATTTGGATTCCGAAAAAATCGCTCTACAGAGCTTGCTCTGCTAAACCAAAAGGAATACATCCTTCAGAACTTTGAACAAAACAAGTATGTCTTAGGAATATTTGTAGATTTTAGTAAGGCTTTTGATTCCCTAAATCGCAACTTATTGCTGAAGAAGTTAAAATTATATGGTGTACTTGGCCTCGTTCTTAATATGATGAACTCTTACTTTGAAAACCGTAAACAATACGTATCTTTGAATAACTGTTTTTCACTGACTAAACCAACATCATTTGGTGTCCCACAAGGAAGTATTTTAGGGCCTTTTCTCTTTAACATTTTCATAAATGATATAATACAAATCGATCAGTCCGTAAAATACGTAATCTATGCTGATGATACCAGCTTGTTTATTGCAGATAGTGACAGTGAAGCCCTTTTCCGCCGTGGGAATCAAGTTTTATCTAAGCTAACCGACTGGTCACTCAGTAATGGATTAACTATAAACACCAGGAAAACAAAAGCAGTAGTCTTACGAACAAAAGGCAAGCATTTAGAACAAGGCCACACTCTCTTCCTAGACGGAGAACCATTAGGTATTGTAAGTAGCATCAAAACATTAGGAATAATTTTTTCAGAACATATGATGTGGGATTTACAGTTTGACTCCGTAACAACTAAGTTAGCTCGTACGACAGGTTTGCTTTATCGCCACCGTGAAGTGCTTCCGTTTAATATAAGGCTTCTGCTTTATCATACACTTTTTTTTGTCTACTGCGCGCTACTGTTTCCTCGTGTGGGGAAATAGTACACGCACTGACGCAGCAAAAATTATTCGTGTTTAGAATAAGATTTTAAAAGTTGTCTCAAACTCACCCTCACAATCTTCAACCGATACACTGTTACAACAAATGAACGTGGTAAATATGGAACACTATTATGATTTCTGTTTGTGTAAAGCACTTATTAAAGACAAAAAGCAAAATAACTTCTTATCACAGTTGGCTAACATAAGCAAAAACTGTCAACCATACCATATGCGGCACAAAGAAGAATGGGAAGTGCCTTCATCAAGGACAAACTACGGAATGCAAATGCTGTCAAACATTATTCCCAGATTGTTAAACAGCCTTGCTTCAAATGTAACAATGCATGATTATATTAGAAATATTAACGTGTTGTATAGTTGATTTGAATTGTCGTGTTTTCATCCTGCTATATGTAAATTTTTATTCTATATGCTCTGTATATTAATGCTCTGGATTTTTTTCTTTTTTTTTTCTTTGCAACACTTCAGTACAGCAATAGTACAGGATGTAGCTGCTCCTTCGCAGTGTAAAATGTGCATGTAATTGCTATTAATCTGTATTATTTCTATTTGTAGCTGTGTTTTTCACATCTGTGTTTTTATTTTTTATTTTGTTTCACGAAACGCTTTTACTGTCTGCCCTTGCCCTTATGTATTAGGGGGCGCGAGCTTGTCAAGCTGTCGACAAGGCAGCTTTTTTCTCTCGCCCCCTCATGTGCTTTCAATACGTGAAATAAACGAAATGAAATGCAATGAAATGAAATTAATGATAATAATTAGCAGGAGCTACATGGTTGGTGCCCCTAATCTAGGACTCCGCTGGCGGCAGCTGACAATTGCGGACTACCTGGATGATCCTTGCTTGCTGGTACAGATTGTCGCTGGTCAAGACTGCCTCTATTTTCTTGTGTGTCGGATGCGCACTATTAACTTTTAAACAAGTTTGCCCTAGTGTTCTGAAGAGATATGCCCGCTTGAAAAAAACGACTGCATTTTCAAATCGATTTTCATGAACTTGCGATGGAAGTGCTACTACGCTGTGGGGAATTTTTTATTTTTTTATTGTGGGTGGCTGGTCACTACGTGGTGATTTTTTTTTTAACGGGTGGAGGCATATCGCTGTAGAGCTCCCGCACAACTCGAACGACTGTTTGTAGCTGTGAAGGGTTGATCGATGCGATGCGCGTCCAGCAACAGGTTTTGATTAATGTTGCCGCGTTGGAGAATCTCATGATAAATCACTGAGGTCAAACCTGGTCTCCTGGCAACCCTTTTGTTTGTGGCATGTACCTGTGGCCATTAATTTCGTCAACAGGTGGGTTTCCTTGTCCCTTTGTTTTGTTCAACCGAACAGCTGAGGTTGATCAACCCGTCAAACAGCTAAGATTGATCAACCCGTCAGTGAGCGTCGGATTTCCACGATGAAAATTCTCCATTCAAGCGCGAAACACCGGCACGCTGTTCTTGAGATCGTATTTCTTGTTCAGCCTGACATCATATTTCAGATTCTCGGCTAGGGTGGGATGTTTTAGACAAGGTTAAAATGAAATGTGTGTTTTGTGCTTAATGGCTCAAGTAGTAAGAGTGCCGTGTGCCAAGTCGGGCGGTTTTGAAGATTACAGGAGAAACATGACGTAAAATTCTTCTAAATCTTCTGTTGGCTGTGGCAAGCCGAGTACATTATTATGACGAACTAATAAACTTTAGCATGAAATCGGACAGAAAGCAATAGGCTAACGGGTTTATAAATGTCCTGAAGATTTTCTCGTCTGCTATGCTCTAGAGTTTGTCATAAAATGAGGATATGAATGACAGTAAGCCAGTCAGAACAGCTCTCACAATTATGTAGCTTGATATTTATTCCGAAGTAAGAAATCTGTAATTTCGGTCTAAATTCCCGATTTTTATTCGCTCGTATTAGGCAACGAAATTATACATCCTTAAATTATTTTCTTGTTTTTCAATCTACCATTATTAATTTCATTCCCGTGAAATCATTGTCGCGAATATCTGAGATAGACGAGAATTGAGGATTGTTTCCATGAGTCGATGGCGTTGTTAGATTGCATTCTTCTAATAGAGTCATCCCGTTTCTTTCTCGGAATGCGGTGTCGACGTGAGAATGGCGATGTGATCATGAAAAAACCCTCGTACTCTATCCTGTGGCAGGCATTGTTCTCAATGGTGTCAGCTGCTATGCTTGGAACGCTTTTATGTTGGCGTCAATGTGACAGCTGTACTGAAGTTTTACCATTTAGTGTTTCCGTCACTCCGCCCTCGCCACCTTTTTACGGGTGTTTTAGTGCCACCGGAGAGGAGACTGCGATCCAAATGTGAAACCGGCAGTGCAGGCTGCGCCTGCGATTTGTAATCGAGAATATGTGGAAATGTATGTAACCATGTAGTCTGTATACGTTTCTCTCTGTTTGGAGTTGAATAAACTTCTCTTTGTGTATGTACACAACAAATTCTCTTTGTGCTGCAGTGTGAGGTATTGCCTTTCCCATGAGGCCTTAAACTAACGTTGAATTCCAATGGCAGATCGCGAGCGCTTGGCCGGATCACAAATGGAGCGCTTCGCTCCGTCGTATAGATCCATTCCTTCATATTTGCCATCTTAATTCGTACAGAGCGCACTGGATGGCAACGGGCACTGGGCGATGTTGGGTGGTGACCTTTGGGGGGCAGGGTTACAAATACTGAAAATTGTACAACAGTGTTAAAAACTATAAACGCACTGTATACAAGCAGTATGCTTCCAGATGCACAGGATTACGGAAATGGCATGGTACGCGAACTAAATATCTAATATGACGGGCTTAACTTAGTACTTGATATCGCACTTTTAATCGACACCTGTCGTATCGTAATGTCATATGTCGTATTTGTTTGCTTCTCTTGCATGGTATAGCATTTCATTTCGTTTGGTTGCGTTTCTAATGGCTTCGCGCATTCAGTTCAGTTCATTTCAGTCGTTCAGTCGTGTCCGACGCTTCGTGACCCTATGGACCATGTCACGCCACGCTTTCCGGTCTCTCACTATCTTCCTAACATCACATAACTTCATCTGCAGTGCCTCGAGGATGCCGTCTAACCATCGCGTTCGCTGCCTACCCCTTCTCCGGCGACCCTCAACCTTTCCCAACATCAAATCTCCACCGACTCCTATCTTCTCATCAGATGACAAAAGTATAGCTAAGCTTTAACTTTAGAATTTGACCCTCCAATGAGCAGTCAGGGTTTATGGTCGACAATATCGACTGATTTGACCTTCTGGCAGTCCAAGGAACTCTCAAGAGTCTTCGCCAGCACTACAATTCAAACGCGTCAATTCTTCGGCGGTCAGCCTTTTTCACAGTCCAACTCTCGCATCCATACATCACAACTGGAAAGACCATAGCTTCGCGCAGCACAGTGCCAATTCCGACCTTTCTTTTTTTTTCTCCCCTTGTAAGCTTTGATACAGCCTCACAAGTGGCTGCAGTATGCATTAATAACAAACTGAGTATCTCTCAAGAAAAGCATTGATTTTGAATTAAATACTCACATATACAGCCTGCACGAGATGAGCAATAAAGACATTTTAAGAATACAGAAATGCACATGTTTTGGCGGGAATTACAAAGCGGGTAACCGAGTTCGAATTCGGCGGCGCGGTGGGGTTCGCATTCTGGTGAAGGCGGAAGGCCAGGTTCCTATGTACTCTGCGACCTCAGTGCACGACAGGGATGAAATACAGCAAAACTACAACTGTCGCAGAAGTGAAAGGCGAGATAGAGATACAGGCGCTGCATTTTAAAGAACCCAGCAAAGTGTAAATTATCTACAGACCAAACCCCTCCCCCCCCCCCCCCCTCTCCCTTTCCCTAGCACACACCCTACGGCATCCCTCATAGTCTAAGTCGCCTTGGGGAGTTAAATTCTATAAACCAAACTAATGAAAATGAAGCCAACACCTAATTTGATACTTGCATGTCTTCCTCGACTTGTTTCGTCCGCGTTCTGCTACCGAAGCAGGATATCAGGGAACCCTTCTACGCCACGCTACATGGCTGTTCTTTCTTTCTTTTTTTTTTTTTTTAAGTCGGTGAACTGTTCCTCTTGGTGACATTCTAATATTATGCTACTGTATTGCGTCTAGTCTGTTTCTTATGTAGACGCTGCACTTCGCTTTCAAGAGCGAATCGGGCGCTTCTTTCGGCCCTCTCTGTATACGTGTGGAGGCGCTCCTGTATCGACTCGTTCCGCCCCTTCATCTATATTTAACGCGTGCAGCGGCCACAATCGATGGCGTGACCTCTCTTCAGCTAAGGCCAAACTGCTCCTGACCTCCCGCTCAGAAGTGGCCAATAGGACATCTCTTCCTCCTTTCAGAAGACACCTCGCGTGCGAGGTCTCGCAGTCCCTTGCTCTCGAGCAAGAATGGACAAGCAAAAAAAATAAATAAATGAAAACACCTTTATTTGCTTCTTTAAAAATTACAGGAGTAACGAGGAAGCAGTATTGAATCTTGAAAATCAAACGAGTGCAAAGAACTTGTAGTGAATATGGCATGAATCAAATGTTTTTTCTTATGACATTCATGCACCGGCAATACTTTTATATTGTCGGGATACCCGCATTTGTTAGCTATTCTTGTGTTGGTGTGCTGTGGTTAGGCGTGCACGAACACCCTAGGCTGAGATGTGTGCGTACGCGCGCACTATGTTTGAAAGGTGAATACACGCGCTGAAGGGGAACAGCATTACTCGCCGTGCACTGATGCGCCCCAGGGACTGATGAGGGGGAAAATCATGCAAATGGCGCATACTTTCTCTTTAACTAGGCAAAAAGGAACATTGAACAGAGATGAACGAATGGTGAAAGTTGCTGTGCGCATAGCATCTACGCACTCCGAGGTTTCTGGGCAGCCGAAAACCGAATCAAGAACGACATGTCCTTAGTTCAAACCGGGACTCTACGGTACGGTACGTCCGCGTTGATAGAAGATATTTTTGTAGTCTTCCTGCTCCCATGAATGTACAAAAAAAAAATCAATTGATTACGATTATCGGCAATGCGAATCTGAAACGCAATGAAGTGAGGGTACTGACGCTGCATGTGGTTTCGGGTCACCGACTGCTGGCGGGACGGGACGCACACGGGTAGAACTGGCTGAAGGCAGCATCCGCGATCGTCGCTTTCAGAGCATCGCCTTTCCATCAAAGCCGCTGCCTTATTGCTTCACATTTCCCTTCTTTCTCATCCCCCTGTAGGCCTTTACAGCTGCGCTCTAAAAAGAGCGGTGGCGTCCCGCGTGAAGTGGTGCAGTTCACGCGGACCGGCCTTTTCATATTCATGTCGACGGGCCACGCTTCAGTGACTTTCCAAATGAATGAATGAAAACTTTATTTCCACCGAAAAGGAAAATGATACCGGAACAGTGCTCTCTTCGAAAAGTGCTTTCACATGGTAGCACGATGAACTTTTCAACTTTTCTTCAAAATCTCGCACTTTGAACAGCAGAACAATGGTGACTCCAATGGCTTCAATCTCCAGTCTGCTGGGATTAAAATGAACTGACTCTGGGACCTGATCTTCACTTCCGTCTCGTCTCCGAACACTCAGACCGAGAAAACCGACAGGAGAGGAATTAAGTCTCCGAATTCGGCTATCAGCGCGAGGAGAGTTTTAATTACCACCGCGGCGTCCCAGCATCTCGCTCCACGCTGTCAGCGCTCCATTAGGTGCGCCTGACGGCACTTGCACGCGCGGACGCTGACAGGGGGCATGCTGAACTCCCTCGAGGAGGGCGCGTGACCGCGCGGGCCGTTGCTTCCTGGCAGCAGTGGTGTCGTAGCGCTGACGTTAAATGAATCCGGCCTAAACCCCTTTATGCCATTCGGAAGTGTGCGGGATGGTCTTTGCCCGCCATTCGTGTGGCTCATCAATGGGAGGAAGACTGTGATTCAGGAAGACGATTCTTCTCGGTGGATTTCCGAATAGCGTCAAAAGTGAGGCCTGTATTCCAATCACCTTGGGCGGTTGGTCGGTTGAAACTTGTCAGTGGAGCTTTGCGAGTCACAGGGGTGAAGTTTGTTCGTCAGGCTGTTTTCATTAAGGAGACCACAGTCTGGGTCAATCGTTTGCGTTTCTGAGTTTATTGTGGCGGGGTAGGTGGCACCGGCGCCGGGTTCCTGTGGTTATGAAGAAAACAATAATGATGGGGGACACTTGAGTTCCGCCTTTAAGGGTATGACACGATAGCGTAGGCTGCCACCTGACATATAAAGCTCCGTTTTAACCAAGCCGCGTGTAACCGTGTTTTCGTGGCCTAAAGGTGACGTGAATGCAAGGGTCCTGGCAGGCTGATTCGTATATCACCGTCCCATATGAAAGGAGAGGCACGAGTTGACAGATCCTGCCAAGCGTAACGTCAGGAGCAACCCTATGCCCAGTCAGTGCTCTGCCATGTCAGCTGCCAGCCACGTCGGATGTAAACTGGCGGTGAAGACTCGGCCCAAATGCGGTTTAGCGCGACTGCAGCACAGCCACAGGTCGGGGGTTCAAACACTCAAATAAAGTAATTACAAAACTACAAATGAAAAAGCTATGCACCAACACCAGAATAAATATGTTTTTACATTGTTTTATAAAAGGGGTAAGCTGTTTAATAAAATACTTCATTTTAGTTTTAATTTTGCAACACTCTTGTTGCGTCCCCTTTTAATGTTGCAGTGGCATTGGTGAGACTTATTGCTATTTTGATAAAATTCTTCATTTTAGTTTTAGTTTTGCAGCAC
The DNA here is from genome assembly GCF_055883805.1 of Amblyomma maculatum. Classification (NCBI taxonomy): domain Eukaryota; kingdom Metazoa; phylum Arthropoda; class Arachnida; order Ixodida; family Ixodidae; genus Amblyomma; species Amblyomma maculatum. The sequence continues at coordinate 143,683,002 of NC_139345.1, read as the reverse complement.
TCTTGTTGCGGCCCCTTTTAATGTTGCAGCGGCATTGGTGAGACTTTTTGCTGGGTGCTTGCGAAGGAGGCAACGAAGCAGATTCTGATCGCTCCCGTCGCGCTGTTTGCGATGGTGCTCCCGGGAATACTATGAAGTTAGCTCGCTTATTGTCTCAAAATGTGCCGGTTGCGAAGCTTTTCTCTTTCATGCAAGTCTCGGTCACTGCTATCAGGTAGGATGTTTTACAGTTTTTTAAGTCCGTCGTTTTCTCGTTCTACGTGCGGCCAGCGCTAAGTCTTGTTGCGCCGTTGTGGCACGCTTTTAGTTTCCTTCAAAGAGCTTGCCGCCTATGGAACTGAGCTCGCGGCATGCGAAGGACTGACGCACCGTGCAACAGCGAGGACACTATACCATCGGTGTCGCACTACATTGTTTCCCGCAGGACGTTCACACGTCTGCATGTGTAGGCTGCCTTACGTGTGCGCATTTTTAACTTATATATGTTGGTCTGTCCTGGCTTCGTTCTAAATTTTGCTGGTATGCTTTATCACTGCATTAGTGTGCTTAGTATGATAAAGCACGAATGTTTGCAAGCTAAACTTGTTCGATAATTTAGGTATTTCGGCTACGCCAGCGCTTTATAGGTGATGCTGTACAAGTATGCTGAGCCTATCCCTTTCGAAGAGGTGCTGGTCCGCTCCTTTCCTGTGCTGTTTTCTAATCCCTGGATTTGATTGTGAACTCCACACAAACAGCGGGATTCGAGGAGCCCAATAGAATGACAAAGGTTGGCGAGCGTTGAAAGGCGCCCTTTGTAAGGACGATTTCGAAAGTATGGCTGGGTGCACCCAGAAAAATGAAACTATAATTCGCGCCATTGTTATACGTAATCCTGACGTCATTCAACGTCACTAACTTTAATTAAGAATCGAGAGCGAGTGGTACTATGGGTAGTCGGCGCACACCAGGGAGATAAGAAAACTGAAGAGTTCCTTTGGACTGAACTCCTGCCCTTTTGAGGCCTGTAGCAAATACTTTGCGCTATGGCTTGCATGGCCGAAATGCGCGTTTTTCTTAATTGTATGCTTTTTAAAAGTGCACCGAGGGGAAACAGAAGTTGGCTGGTATGGACAGGGTACCTCGTTCTAATCAGAAAGACACCACTCTCGCGGAAATCGAAGTTTTTGTCGTCTATAGAAAGAAAGAGATACACGAAAAATGCACGCGTCGGCGCCGATGTTTCAATACTTACCTCAGATGATATGTATATTGCACCATCGTTCAGCCAAAAGCGGTCACACCCCTCTTTTCCGTTAAGGACGTCGTTATTCGAATCAGTTGGCAAGGAATTTTCTAAATCAAAATTTCCAACCGCCGAAGGTGGTTTTATTGCGGTTGTCGGACAAACTTGGCCAGATATAGTGCCTATGTAGGTTACTGCGGAGCACGTGTATAGCAAGGAAAGCAGTGTAAGGAGAACTGCAGTAAATGGTATAGAAGAGCGAAAAAAGCGTGCAGGTGTGTTCGGTTTTTGTGACCCACTGAATGCTTTTAAAATGCCCCGTTCTTTTCTCTTGCCCGTTATCTTGCACCAGCAGCTCTTTCTTAGCTCTATAGCTGACAGCTCTGCCGTAGCTAGCTGCAGGTGTGTCGAAGCGATAGAGCACCTACTCTGCGTATATTCAAGAATCAAGAAGTTTTGTAGCAAGAACTACATTGGCAACACTCTCGCCATTTCGTACCTGTCCGGTGCCTGTCCGAAGAGCGAAGAAAGATGTAGTAGTCGTGGGAGGTGGTAGCTGGCAGCTGACATGGCTGAGCACTAACTGGATGTAGGGCTTCCTAGCTTTTCTCCTCCATCGAAAAGCGGCCACCTCGGTCGGGATTTGATCCCGCATCCTTGGGCACAGTAGTCAAGCGCCCCAACCACTACACTACCATGGCAAGGCCATCGGCTAGAAGGTTCTACCAGGCACTGTTCGCGCAATGGGCTATTAGTTTTCCGTGCGCAGAGTTATTTCAAACTTTTCACTTTTAAGTCAGCTGTGTCTTCATCTCCCAGCTAATATCCCCCATTCTTTTTCTTCTCTATATTTTCTGTCCTTTTCACGGCGGAACGCAAGAGACGCCATGTGCTAAGTCAGTTCATGTTAAGGAAGCGCAATGGGTGGAAATAATCCCGCAGTTCTCCACCACGCCGCCTCTTTCTATATCCCTTCCTTTTTCTCACTCGATCCTTCACCCTATTCCCTACCGCGTGGTACGGGAGTCCACCGAGATTGAGGCAGTTAATGCTTTCTTTCCTTTCCTCGAAACCAATTTATTTCAAACCAGCATCTGCTCGTTAACCTCCCTTCTCCATCCTCTCTCTCCCTCTCTACCGTAATGAGACGAAATCCTTCTCGCGTCCGCAAGCAGTGACGTTTTTACGCTTTTGAGGTTCCCGTTCGGAAGCCTTCAATTAAATGCGCCCATACCATGCTGTGCCGGGGAGGCAGCGCAGTTGCGGTCGTATCAGTGACTGTATCGCGTGCCGCTCTTGTCGCGGCCAATTTCCAGCGGGCCAGCAGAGTGCACGCCAAGCACTGGGGCGTATGCATTTGCCCACCGATGTATCGATCTGCGGCCGTGTACTGCTCGTCGGCGTGGCGGCGAGCGCGTGCAGCGTACCCGGCTCTCAGCGGGCAGCCGCGCAGATGTTCTCCCCTCCACGCGCGCAAAGACATCTTGCTCCTCCGTTGAGCAGCTGCTTTCTTTCTTTCTTTCTCTCTTTCTTTCTTTCTTTCTTTCTTTCTTTCTTTCTTTCTTTCTTTCTTTCTTTCTTTCTTTCTTTCTTTCTTTCTTTCTTTCTTTCTTTCTTTCTTTCTTTCTTTCTTTCTTTCTTTCTTTCTTTCTTTCTTTCTTTCTTTCTTTCTTTCTTTCTCGGGCCTATATATTGGATTTGTGAAAGTAGCGTGCTGTGGCTTCCGCAGTCTGAAAGTTGAACGAAGCAAACGCTTCCCAGTGCGACGTATATCGCCGGCCGGGCCTTTCTCAAGGCATCATATCGGAAGCGGACGCAGTAGCAGAGCGTAACGCACCAGCAAAAATAAAGTAGCGCAGCAAGAATGAGTGTAAAGTCAAATGGGAAATGGTACACATGCTGAAGAGAAAATAAAGATCACAAGAACCAGCAGACAAGCAAGCGCAGTATCAGTGCGGTTAAACAAGTGGCTTCGGAATGAATCGAGACTAGAAGAAACGGTAACACGAGGGAGCGTAGGTATGTTAAATGTGTCAAGATCACGAAGCTTTGATTGCTGGATTCATTTTATGAACGTCGGGAAATGCCAGGAGTACCAAGCCAAGTGCGACATGGACTTGTTAGAAAGAGAAGCGAACTATGCGGCGGCGATTGTTTATCAGGTCTCATCAAATGGTTGAATTAATCCGAGCTATACTCGGAAGAGAAATGCAACTACGCCTAATGAACGCCTCGGGTTTGTTCTAGGTAGACTCAAAGGTATTGCACGACATGAATATTACTACAGATCCCAACGTTGGACTTGGTGCTTACGGCTTTGGTGACCGGTATAGACGCGCTGTTGTCCTGCCGCTTTCCTGATTCCACCGGTGGGAGCTCGTGCAGCCTTTGCCTTGCCTTAAAGCATAGATTCTTTCATAGTCCTTGGAAGTCGTAATTTTTGTAGAGTTGATGAAAACAGTTCATCTTCTTGCCTTCAAAACCATTTGGAATGCTAGTGATATGAAAGAAAATTGGGGGACGCTTAAGCTTCGCCCGTAAGCGTTTAACACGATACGACAGATAGTTCAACCCTCATCGCCTCTGCCTTCTCGGCTTCTCTTGTGGGCGACCCCGCGACGACCAGATGTAGATGCGTCATTGGCACTCGCAGAAGACGACGACTCATACGAGCACCCTGCACAAGTAGAGGGCACCGCATATGTTCGCACACAATTTCCAGAATGTTCCAGAGACCCTTCCGCCTACTTCGCTTGCTTACATGCGACGGATGGATTGATAATGGGTGACGGCGGCTCACGCCACCTAGCCGCATCAAGCACTGTATTTTGTATTTTTTTTTTCAATTTAGTGCAGGGTGAAATTTCACTCCTGCCTTGATTTTAACCACCAATTAGATAACCTCAGTGTAGTTAAATCTTCCCGCTTAAAGTCTGTAGTCTGATTTTTCTCCGCGTTCCTTAAACCACAATGCTTTGAAGACGATAAATGAACGAATAAGGCTTTGAATCAGGGGGTGGCTCCTGCCATCTTTAGCGGCAGCGACGAACACTCGTACTAATTTCCCAGTGAGCGCTGCATCACAGGTAAGCAAAGCGAGATGTTCTTTGCTACTCGCCTAAATATTACTTCCATAATTAATTTCTTTCTAATGACGCGCCTAAACATTAGCTGACAGTCATAAGGCAATGGATATATTAGGTCTCCCTTCATCAGAGAGTCGAAATGCGGTTCTGTGTCGGAGTGGTTGCGGGCTCACCTCGCACTGCGAAAGAACCGTGTTCGTGTTCGCGGGTTGCCGCAAGACTTTTATCGCTTCTTCACTTTCTTCTGATTTTCGCGTTACAACCACAACGCCGACATCGGCTTTTCTGCGACACGAGGCCCTTAACGCTAAAGCGTTAAAAAACCGACATATTGCAGACAGGCTGCTTATTGTTACTCACCCGGCAAAACATCGGTAGTAGTAGTATGTGGTTATTTTATTATATATCCAAAACGAAGGAAGCTATGTTTTCCAGCCCCAGTACCTGTTATCTGATATCTGAAGCACCTGAATTGGGGCGGCAGAAATAAAGGCATAGTGAGGAGGCGGTAGAGGAAATCAAAGAGGTGAGCGACAGGGAAAAAGGACAGGGTAGGTAAAAATAAAAATGAATAGAAATATATTGCCTGTGACAATGCCTATGAATATATTGCCTATGAATATATATTGCACTATGACAACAAAATCAGCGCAGTTTTCACTTTATGTACCCTGAAAGAAACAACCCGTAAAAAAGTAGTGGGTGTGCAAATTGTCGCAGTTTTTGTCAATGACCTGCTACTGGGAATCCCCATCGCACTCCCAATGCTCATATCCTAGGCTTTATGTAGCAGAGCGCATTATTTATGCGAGTGTGAGGCGGCCTCACAGCCTCTCGTTCTTACTGCACATATGGCACGTGCGTCAGAAATCATGTATGTGTAGCAGCAGGGTTCTGAACATGCCCGTGTTTTAAACATGCCCCACTTTTCATCACTGCGAGGTGGAAAACGGACTTTTTCTGAAGAAACTCAGCCCTCGGATGACTCTTGCGCTGAGGTTGGAATCCAGGCACACCGTAGTCCGGGGAGCCTACGCTCTTGCAATGGTCACAGCTTTGGTGCTAATGAATTGGCATCAGGGGAAAATATAAAGACCTAGGGTCTGGTATTAGCTTATGAGGTAAGTAGTAACGAATGGTCTTGAAGATACGGCGTAGAGGCAGAACACCTACCTTGCAGATGAAAATTTTTCCGGAAATTTCTCCAGAGATGGGCATTGGGAGTGCGATGGGGATTCTTAGCAGCAGGTCATTAACGAAAAGTTGCGACAATTTGCGTACCCAATGCTTGTGGATGTGTTGTTTCTATCAGAGTACATAAAGATTTTCCGGCTCCTGGATCTGCAAACGCGAGGTGTTCACTACTGACTGGCTCCAAAAGCCTATCGACATTAACCTGCATTTGAGTGTGGTATTTTTGCTAGGGGTGCGCGTAACCCATGCCAAAGTGCAAATAAAACGCCCTAAGTTCTTATCCATAAAGAATACGCGGCGGCAATTTTTTTTTTTTCTCTTAAAGAAAGCTCCAAATCGTTGGAAGCTTTGTAAAATGGCGTTCATGCCATCTTCAGAACTTAAATTGTATGAGAGTCGTACTTTGTGTCGTCTCTTGAAGAAAAAAAAATGGGTAAAGGCTGTGCATACAGCACAAGTGAAACCACGTGCTCAGGGAGACCAACGCAGGAGCGATGAAAATCAATAAACGACAGGCTTTGCGACTCCATACTTGGGCATCCCGCGTAAGCGAACCCTTAATAAATATTGGTCAACACAAAAAATGATTGCGCAAGTGCAATGCCGATGAGATTGATAATCGAGCAAATGACAAGCTATAGGCTGGTATATCAATGACTGCTGACCCGCAATAGTGGTGCAGTGGTTACGGCGCTCGACTACTGTTCCCAAGGATGCGGGATAGAATCCCGGCTGCGGCTGCTGCTTTTCGATGAAGGCGAAAAGCAAGGCGCCCATGTACTGTGTGTTGTCAGTGCACGTTAATAACCCCAAGGGGTCGAAATTTCCGGAGCCCTCCACTACGGCGTCTCTCATAGCTGGAGTCGTTTTGGGACGTTACACTCCATCATACCAAACCAACGAACCTAGCTAGCTAGACGAAGCAAAAGCGTAGTTTTGCTTTTCTGGTTAGGCTTAGGTACATGGACACACGTGGTTTTGTAGCGATTAAATTTTTGCGAGGATATACAGACTCGAGGACGCCGTAAACTACAAGAGGAAACAAGCGATGATCCACGCGCTATGCTACGATGAACTAAAACAAACCAACCAATGACTGCTGTAGTTTCGAAAAACTTTGTTCATAATTTCACTTTTATCTACCGAAGAGGCCACTATTCACTCTCCCCCTCGCTCCAGCTCAAACCGCGTAACCTTCGCCATTCGCCTCGGCTACAAAGTAAGCCTCCGCGCCGGGCCGATCTGTATTCGCGCTGTAGCAGCGGTGAACTTCTTCTTCGCATAGTTTTCAGTGCCCCGAAGGCATTCATCCACTTCACTCGACGGTTTCAAAGGGCGCTTCCTTTCTCTTAGGTCGATTATCGAGAGCGCTCTTCATGAAACCCGCCCCGAGGGAAAGACGGCGTATACATACGCTCTGTATTATTGAAGCGAATCGCCGCGGGTCTTGGTATACGACTGCCGACAGGTCACGGTGTGTGAAATAGAAACTGTGCTCCTTTCGTTTTTGGCCTTTCTTTATGTCGGATCACGTAGAACCACGATGGAAGAATATGCCTGGAAGCCGACTTATATTAGACGTGCATGGCACGCGCGCGTGTGCGAGCTCTGCAGACGGCTATTACTTGATGAGGTCACATTTCTGCAGAAAACACTGAGTAGGTTGTCGGGCGTTACTGCAGTTTGTATATATGTTTACGAAAGGTTCACTTTCTAGGCTTCCGCCCCTCCGGGGTGGTGCAGTGGTAGGGCGCTCGGTTATACTGTGCCCAAGGGTGCGCGATCGAATCCCGGCCTCGGCGGCGCTTTTTCATGGCGGCGAGAAGCTAGGCGCCCGTGTACTGTGCAATGCCACTGCACATTGAAGAACCCCAGGTGGTCGAAAATTTCCAGAGCCCTTCACTCCTGCCTTTTCGGTATGCTGCTCCTCGGCAGGACACCGCAAATGCGGCAAGAGTTTTTGATGTGGAGTGGCGTAAACGTCGACTTTTTTTTTTTTTTCATGTGGGAAACAAGTACTGAAGTATGTTAAGAGAAAACGATGAAGGGTGAAAGAGGTACGCAGACGTCCGCAGCGACGTTCGCAGTGCCACAAGCCTGACTCACAGCAGGGCAACGCGAAAAAATACGCGATGGCACGCGAGGTTGTAAATGCCATACTTTCAAACACATTGCTCGCAGAGATGAAGAGAACCACGCTTTAGCACGTGGTGTAGACGGCAAAGCGAAATATTTTATAGTGGCGTCTGTATGTGGGAAGTTTTCGGGCGTTTGCGGCGTGGTTGGCGTTAGTGGCCGAATACTCTGAAGTCACAGCTTCATTTGACTGTGTCGTGGAGGTCGTGATCAGTTTGTGTTCAAGTAGTCACTCTTTGCTCTCTGGCGCTATATTGTACGTGGCCGTGTCCTAACATATGGCAATACGTTCGTCGGAAGCGATTTGCGTGTGGTACGTGCATTTCCTTTCAGCATGTGCGATATCTCGCTATGTTGTACCCGGATAGTCACAACAACGCAGCGACGAGAAAGAGTGTGAAGACTGACAAGAAACTTTTGCGGGGAGAAGCGGTCTTTATTGAATACTGCGCCGGATGTAGGGGAAGTGACCCTAATAAGTGTTGTCCGGTGGTCTAACGGGCCGGTACTGCACGCTGGAAGAAATGGAAGATGGAGCAGAACTATGGACCGGTGATGCACAAATAGGGACGTGAGCTCAAACATTTACTCTTTCCTCAACTACACTTCCCCGCCGTCCTCTTCCTTCTGGTCCAGCACCTCCACCAACAGGCAGCCGTTGAGCTTCTTCGGCGTTGCTACACTCGTACGTTTCAGCCCAGACCTCTTCTTCTTCCGGCCTTGGCACAGCCCAATAGCACGCTTATGGACGAGTGCCATGCTAGTCAAGCCATGACCGGCGAAAAACGTTGAGAGAGACAAGTTGCGCCCAGCGGTGCGTGTGTCGCATGTGAAAACACGCTTCGGCCGCACTTCAGGTATGCGGTGGTGAGAGACCCCGTCATATGGAGATCGCGTAGTGGACAGCGAGCGAGAGGCGAAATATGAAACAATAATAGAGGTCGTGGGAGGGAAGTCGCGGGGAGCAGGGAAACGGACATGTTGCGGAACAGGCGCTGGCGCTCCCGTGACAGGCCGGATAAGAAAACGGGAAGCGATGTCACCCGGCGCGAGACCGCAGTGATGGATAGCAGAGCAGGCGCCGAGCTTTTGCTTGTGTCGCGCAGTTTCTTGTCGCGGCGGCCGCGTGGTTCGTGGGCCCGTGTATACTCTGTATGCTTCGGCTTGACGCTACACTATAGTGGGCGAGCGAGATAACGCTTCCTGTGACGTTGACCGGACGGAGAGA